>NW_028328226.1:0-53756 GCF_054136105.1 Typopeltis vanoorti
GCATACTACGAAGAAGAAACACGCACGCAAGATACCATACAAACTTAATGAAACACAATATATTTGTTCTGGCTTCAAGTTCAGCAACACATCAATACAGTCCAAGTTTGTGTGTGTGTGTGTGTGTGTGTGTGTGTGTGTGTGTGTGTGTGTGTGTGTGTGTGTGTGTGTGTGTGTGTGTGTGTGTGTGTGTGTGCGTGTGTGTGTGTGTGTGTGCGCGCGTGCGTGTGTAAGCTTACACATAAGCTTCGAGGATGAAAGCAGAGAAATTAGTTCTCATCTAAGACGCATCATATGTAACCAAGTGCATGTAATGTGCGTAACACATGTAAACCAAAGTATTTAATGTATGTATTATATGTAAACAAATGTATGTAAAGTAAGTATCATAAGTAAATAAATGTAAGTAATGTATCATATGTAATCAAATGTATGTAATAACTGTAACAAAAGTATGCATTATGGAGTGATTATATCCATTGATATTGTATATAAAGAGTGTAAAATTGCAAAGAAACATCTGTAATAATCATCATTATGAATATTATAATAATATATGTTGTAAACAGTTATTGTTATTATTATTATTTAAAAAAAAACTTTAAGCACGAGAAAGTATTTGTCTTCATATTATGTATGTAATTTATCTGAGAAATAATAAAAAAAATATGTATATAAAATTACAGGCAACACCGAGGAGTCCTAAGACTTATGAATGGCGGTCCTAAACGTCATGTCAATCACTATCCAACATTCGCGCGCAGCATCTATCATACTTTGTTTTGAACTCATTCATAGTCATGGAACCCACAACAGACCCTGGTCACCTATTCCAGTCATTCGCCACCCTCCACGGAAAAACAAAATCTAGTTCTGACACCCTTGCTAAATACCTCTTGCTCACTTTCCAATGACATTACATAATTCTCCCAGCAACACACCTGTTGTGAAATTTTTTCTCTGTATTTACATTGTAAAAAACCTTAAGTAATTGGAAAGTCTCAATCATATCACCCCTTTTCCGGCTGTCAACCAATCTCCGTAACCCCAAAATCTTCAACCTGTTCTTATAAGGTTCATTCCTTACACCTGCTACCAACTTCGTCACTCACCTCTGAATGAAAGAGGTTGACTCTTTCTCATCACCAAGAAACCGAGTTGAACAGATTTGCACAAAGTGTTCAAGATGAGGTCTTATCAAGGCTCGAACAAGAGGAATAACAATCTGCTTGTCTCTGCTCGTCAAAGTATTCTTCAATAACCAAGTTATCTGATGAGCTGCTTAAGTCACTTTTGTTATGTGGCCGAAATCTTTGTCAAATTCCTGGAGTACGGTTCCACCCAATGTGGTATACTGCTGATAATCTTTTACCTCAAAATTCATAACCTTATTCTTCACCACATTAAACTGATATCTATTCACCTCTGTGGAAACTGCCAGTCTATCCAAATCAACCAGCAAGATTTTAACATCATCTGTATTAACTATTGCTCCATCCAATTCTGTATCATCGTCAAACAACTGAACAGTTCCTCTCAGATCCTTGATCTATATCATTGATGTACAAATTAAACAGTAACCCAAGAACAGAGCTCTATGGCACGTCATTATCCACAGGCATTCTTCTGTATTCTATTCCTGAATAAACTACTCAATTATATTCCTCCATCAACCACCCTCTTTTCCACCACACCAACCCTAAATGGGAACGTAACTGGGAGAAAGCAATTTATTGGTCATAAAATTCAGAAATAAATCTTCTCTATTGCTTATCAGAATTATAATTGTTTACTTAGTACTTCAAGGAAATTGCACAGTATTTGATGAGAAAGTGCAGTAAATCCCCAAGGTGAAACCATCTAATAATATGGTAATAAAGTGTAATTACAAGTTTAAATCTGAGATTATTCAGTTATATTTTCCTTCTTTCTGATATGAATTGCCATATGAGAACGCCCCTAGTAATTCTTATCAAGAATCGTTGTTATTCAACAATCTAAATCTGATTCATCTAATTATCTGATCCAGCCATTGAATTTGAAATCTTTAGGCAGATGTAAGTAAACGTCACTTGCTCAGTGTATATGCAAAATACTTACATCAACAGTGTCGATTACAATGGGTAAAACAAAGGATATTTATGAGTTCTAGAAAGAGCTCATGTGGCTACCCGTCTGGCCCTGGAGCCACAATTTTAACAGCACAACTGACTGGTTTTTTCAAAAGATGAGACATCCACGTGTTTAATCAGTGGAAAAATAACCATAACCAACATTGTTTGTCTAAAAGCTGTATCTGTGGTCCTAGAACAGTCTCTTAGCAGTAAGTTCGCTTTCGTCCGCGAAAATTTGTACTAACAAACAGAACTTCCTGTGTGCGCAGCAATTCAACCGAAATCTTTAAAGAAACGGTTCACGACCACTCATCTCTCACAAACTGTGCGCAGAAAATTGAAGAGGATCGGTATTGACATTCGCATGCTTATTTGGAGAGAACTGATGAATCGAAATTTCTAATTCAGTGGCCGATATGTGTATTTCATAATAATATTGGCTATAATTTTTTTCTTCTCTCTCTTTTTTTAATCGCTTAGAATTAAAATGGATTTTTGTACCTGGGATATTTTTCGTTTTCCCCAAGGTGAAAATTTCACGTTTTAAAAAATCAGAAGCTCATATTACGCATATTTGGAGAAGAAAAAGAAATCATCGATTTCAAGAATATCTCCTTACAGAAAAAGCGAATAAAATTATTTTCTACTCATTGTTCGTAGCCATGCCAACTATATTCTTTTTCAGCAACATAATAAACGCTACCGCTTATAAATATTACATGCATAGACAGCTGCAGCAAAATGAACTTACTACAGCAAAATTGTAGAGATCACAGACAGAATAGTTGTTTGTTGAGTATCATTTCGTAAAGTGAATTTCCTTTAAAATGTATGAACCATTCACGTATTCTTATTGTTGGTGATAGGATGTCTTGATAGGATGTTAAGATGCATCTTCTCCAGTTATGATGTTCTTTATGTTTGCAAAACTTAAACAAATAAATAATGTAAAATAAAAATAAAATATTTTTTTTTTGTTTCTCTCCTCTAAATGTTTTATAGTTTCATTCTAGAAAATTCAGGTAATTTTGTTATAAACTCAATAACGTTTCTCGAGGTTTTCTATCTATTGCGGTCTTCTTCTTTTTCTTCTTCTTCTTCTTCTTCTTATTATTATTATATACATATAATTGATGTTTTGACATCACATTCAAAATAAGATATTATTTAAAACAACAATTTGACTGGTGATACAGAAGAATTCAGATTCTACCCAAGAATAGTCCGAATATCTAAGAATAGTCCGTCAGGTAGAGTAGTAAATTGTGGACTCTTCCAAGTAATGCTGTTTTTTGTAGGTCATATGGGGGTCACTTCATTGATTTTTAATTGCTGTAAATAGTTGGGTAGCGTCTTTGAATTTGCGCCAAGTGCACCGATAAATATTGGGATGACTTAGGTGTGTTTAAGCCACAGTCGGCCAACTTCGTTTGCCAGATCTCGATATTTAATAAGTTTTCCAGTTCTTTGCTGTTAATGTTGTTATCACTGGGTACTGCGATACCAATAATCCAAACCTGTCGGTGTTCGATAATTGTGATGTCAGGTCTATTGTGTTCCAAATGCCGATCAGTTTGTATTCTAAAGTCCCAGAGAATTTTTGCTGTTTCGTTTTCCAATACAGTCTGTATTTTATGCCACCAGCAGTTATCAGAAGTACGAAATCCATTTTATTTTTTGCATATATATGCCAATGAATTATTTCGACCACTTGAATATATTGGTATTTACTGTCAGTTTGAGCTTTCTTGCTGATGGCACTGACAGATGTTCCACAGTCTCATCTTTCTGATCGCCTAATCTGCATTTGCTGTCATTATTGATGCTCAAAATATTTGCATTTGTTGCATTAGTTTGTAATGCCTGTTCTTGAGCTGCTAGAATATATCCTTCTGTTTCTTTTTTAATATACTCATATTGTAGCTATTGCCACGTTTTTTTCACGTCAATTTTGCTCTCAGTGTCTCTAAGAAATTGGCCATGCAAAGTTTATTTATCCAGCGCACATATATCTGTTATTTTGCAGTTCCTTTCTGTAATCAGATTTGTTTCCTGTTGCTTTTATTTTTTTGAAGGCCCTCTTGTATAACTCCTTGAAGCATTTGCTCAGAGCTATTGTCGATGTAACTTTTTAAGCTAATTTCTTCTTCTTGCACAGCTTGTCTCAATTGCAGCAGACCAACTCCACCTATTCTTCTCGGTAGGGACAACCGGTCAATATCACTTCGTGGATGTAACGCATGATTCATAGTTATTAATTTTTTAGTTTTGCAGTCTAATTTGTCCAGGTCTTCTTTTGTCCAATCTATTATTCCTGTTGCGTATCGGATCACTGGTATAGTCCAAGATTTTATTGCTCTAATTGTGTTTAATCCATGTAGTTTTGTTTTCAGAATATTTCTAACTCTTTTGGTGTATTCTGGTGCTGCCTGTTGTTTAACTTTCGAGTGGAGAATATCACTGGCTTCTAATATTCCTAAGTGTCTATGGTGTTCGTCAGCTGAAATTGCTTTTATATATTTCTCTTGATCAAAATTAAAATTTCTAGTATAATTAATTTTTCATAGCTTAATAGAAAAAATTGCGCATTTATCTAATCCAAATTACATTATTATTATTATTATTATTATTATTAGTAGTAGTAGTAGTAGTAGTAGTAGTAGTAGTAGTAGTAGTAGTAGCATTGTTATATTATTATAACTAATTTCTCTCGAAACTAAATAGTATGTAAAATCACAGATATGTTAATGATCACGTGATTTTTCTTCAAATATATTTCTAGAAAGTTTCAGGTAAAAATTTCAGAAATATTAATTAATCACTTACATGATATAAATGTTTTAATTCTTGACGTCCTGGAAAATGAAGCTTTTAATATCAGTAGACTAGTAAAGGGTTAAAGTGCAGTCTTCAATAAAATAACTACCGTAATTAAATTTGAATCAAGAAAATAAAATAAATATTTTTCAAGTATATAATATTCGAAAAAAAAAATTCGCTTCGTCATTCGTGAATAAGATTATAAGGCGGCAGCCTGATGTGTGTGTGTGTGTATGTATGTTAAGAATAGACACAGCTGTCACATGTATTATAATGCTAACCCTTCATTGTCTTCCATTACTTGTTGATTGAAAAAAAGTTCAAGATTGAACTTTTTTGTTGTTGTTTTCATTCAGGAAAAGAATACGACAATTGATTCAAAACAAGAAGTTAATATTTACACATATCATAGGAAATAAAATTATTCTCTCTTACTTTTTAATGAGAGAAGGGTAATATTCTACCGCGTTATCGCGGTCAGATTGCAAATTATTCGAAATCATGAGCATTTAATACGTCCGAAGCACGTCAGACATTTTATAAATTGCTTTGGTTGCTCAACAATAAGTTATTCCCTAACTACTCCCGGATATCATGTTCATAATATTCGAGGCAGAACTAAGTACCATCCACTGATTTACGATGCAATGTATTAACATAAGCTCCTATTTAATGTTACTTAACATAAACTCCTATTTAGTGTTTAGGGACAATAGTTTGGAACAGAGTTCTCTTATGCATTCTTCTGCTGTTAATGAATTCTACTCTTATTGTTTTGTACGGATTTTCTTGGATAATTATGATACCTTCCTCCTAGATATACAACTGAAGTTCAGTTAGCCAATCATATTCAGAAACTGCAGTGTTGCCTTTTCTGGGCGAAATTATGGATTTTCTTCAGAAAAACAGATAAGATCGCCAATGCACATAAATCTGTTTATTTCAACGTGCATGACGGAAAACTAAAATGGGATTCATTGTCCTGTGTTAGCAAAAATTACCATTTGGCTAAACACAAACTAATAAAAAAAGTATTACTTTGTGATTAGCAATAGAATAGATAAAGCAATCCTGTTTTTTTTTTTTTCAAATCGTACTCAGTTTTTTTTTTAATTATTTCTTATCTGAATTTCGCAGAGATCGGAAAAGGAAGTGGCATTAAGCAATACTTTTTGCCAATTTTCATTTCGTTTTCTAGATTGACTCGGGAACATCGAGCTAGGAAAGCAAATCTTGTTCATGTGTATAACTAAAATTTAGAAAGAAATGCATAAAATGGATTCTAGAAAAAAGATAGTCTTTTGTGAATTGTAGCAGTAAAATATTTGAAACCAAAAGAGTCTCCTCAATTGTTAGGTCTCCTGAAATTAGAAAGCATCCCCATACTAGTCAACGGTAATCTGATTTTAACTGTTCACAATGTTACTAATATTTAATATTAATTAAATAGTCTTCCACTCTTAATTAATTGGAGAATAACATGAAACGTTTATGAAAAATACGTAGGCTGTTCAATAAGTAATAAGACTATATTTATACAGAAAACAGATTACCTTTAATCGTCATCATTTACATGGTCTTTTTGGAAGTAACTACTGTGAGACGCGATGCATTTGACCCAACGTTGCGTCCATTTCTTAAACACATGTGAGAGTCCGTTTTTTGAGAGTTCTTTCAAAACCGCCTCCGCACCTTTTACACATGCTTTGTTGCTTTCGAAATGGCGGCCTCTTGGTGGTTTCTTGAGTTGAGGAAACAGCCAGAAATCGCACGGTGCGAGATCAGGACTGTATAGAGAGTGTGGTAGGATATCTGTGTTGTTCTTTTGCAAAACGTTCACTACACAACCAGCGATATGTGGCCTTGCATTATCCTGGTGCAATAAGTAGCCGTTCTTCAGCAATGGACGCTTCCTTTTGACGTGCTTGATGAAAATCGCTGATGTGTTGATCATTGTCTCTGTGATGGACGTTGAAGGTCTTCCCTCGCGTTCAGGATCTTCCACATTTTGCCTTCCTTCCTTAAAAGTTTTATGCTAGCTAAAAACACTTGCCCTCGACATTGCTTCATCGTGGAAAGTTTCGCGTATCATATTAAAAGTGTCCGATGCCGATTTTTGCAAACGCACACAAAATTTAATCGCATAACGCTGTTCCAAGGACGCTTCCATTTCGAAGACTGGTCGCACCTCGTAGGCGCGCCAATGAGCACTTGCGTTTAGTCACCTGACACTCTGGCGCATCGGCCCGTATACGCCATCTATCAACCTCTTTTGTTAATACATACAGCAACATTTCCTGATTCCACAGAAATTAATATTGTGATGAGTGGTTTTGCCACAGTAAAATTAGTCTTATTACTTATTGAATATCCCACGTACATCATTTTGGGCCTTCAACAACAACAACAACATCCTCTGTGATTCAACGCTATTTGCATTATTTTAGATCTATTTCAGCGCATGTATGGTTTACCCTTCAAACGAAATTACTTCAAGGTAATCAGTCTTCGATTTTAGTCAATTACTCACATTCGTCCGTGGCGAGGAGTGCGTTCTGTGCATTGTGATCCTCAGGCTAACAAACCTCCATCATCTAAAATGGGTCAAAAAAAGATCTTCCATAAGCCTTACAAATACTGATGATCAATTTCATTGCGTTCCCTGATGAATTATCATTACGACCATCATAAATTCCTGAGGAGTGATCACGGTGATATTACAGTTACAGAACTATATGACGGTAAACATCACTGCTGACTTCCGTTAAACAATTCACCCCCCCCCCCAAAAAAAAAAATTAAACTCTTATCTGTCAGCTCTTTCAAATGTTATATTTTGTTCACTGAAATAACTTCTAACTCCAACACAATTCGCATTGATTTTGCTCTGGCATTTTCCCTATTATTCTCGCATTAAACAATATTTTGCAACCATTTCGTCACCCAATCTGTTAAAGGGATTTTCTAGTCTTCCAGTGTCTACTCTCAGTATTCATGACACTACTGTAGACGAACTTTCCAGTTATTTGCAGAAATAAGTGGATTCCTTATAGGAATTCGACTGTCAATCCTGCCCCCCCCTTCAGTTGTCTGCACACAGTTCGGTGAGATATCATTAATTATTTCTGTCAAATGCTGCATACAGGAAGTTCTGTTTGTCATTACAAGTTCTCAGATAACCGTTCTCGTTCTGAACGGTTAATGTCTTAGCACCACAGATAAGACTTTTAGACAAGCAATGTGGTTTATTTTTCCATTGGTTAAACATTAGGAATATCTCACCTTTTGAGAAACCAGTGAGTTCTGATGTTTCAAAATCGTCACTCCAGCCAGATAGGTACCAACAATAAGCATTTTATTGAACTCCGAAAGATCCATTGTTTTCTCTCCTTGTGATCAACACTATTGAGAATCAATAATCAGCGGTAATCTTAAATAGCTGCCTAGAACACGTGGTGACGCAAGTTATGATGTATTTAATATGCTTCTTAAGTGACGTTTACGTACATCTGCGTATACGTTTTTAGTGCAGTAGTCGGTCAGTGCAGTTCTATCATCGCACCCCGAACATCTCTTTAGGAAATTGATGTTAATGATGATAATTCATCAGCGAATGCAATGAGTTGGATCATAATTATTTGAAACATCTTTTTTCTTTGGAGCCCGTAATAGATGATGGAAATTTGTTAGCCTAAGTATTGTAAGGCACGGAACCTCAAAAATATGAGCAGTTGTAACATTGGTCAACACAACCTCAATCAACCAAAGTGCACTTATTGCGTTTTTTTCCCCTTCTATTGTCTTTTATTATTTCCAAAAGGTTACCTTTCGTACGATCATTATTGAGTAATGATAAAAAAATCACTAATCGGTTATTCCGTAATATTATCTGTCCATCAGAATGAGAACAGTACAATGATATGGCATTGAAACAGTCCCGAGTAGAATATGAAAACCAGGAAGCTTAAAACGTGTTTCGAAATATCTTTTTATATAATTCATAAATCTCGTAATTTTATGATGTATGTTGCTATGCATTAAAGACAACCGTCACTACCCAGACCGGTGTCGACCTTTATTGAGGTCTCATCAATAACCGTCAGCAAAATTGTGAAAGATGTGTCAACTATTTGTTGTGTTCAGCACACAAACAGGTATGTGGAGACAGCGATTTTTAATTTCTTATATTCTTATTCGATGATGGAGCGAAGAATAACATTTGTATATTTATCTCATGTTATTTATTCAAGATATTTTTGTTATTTTATTCAAGGTGGCTGTTAATACTTCGCCAGTCTACAGGTATCAGATTGGCTCAATTTTTAGAGAATTATTACAAGAATTATGAATTAATCCGTAGTCAAGATTGCTTATTGGTACCTGTTCCTAATGAGATACTATTTTCTTGTTTTCCTACTTACTTAAAACTCCTGAGCTGCTGGAGAGCTGCTCACTTTCTTAAGAATCAGGAACAATATGGAAGATATCACCAAGCTGTCGGGTAAACAAGACAATGTTTACCTCCCAGAAATTTTAACAACTGCATTTTTAATAATGTTCATAACATTTGCTGTATGGATGTATTCGGTTCGATCCAAACATTTACTTGCGAATATACCCGGACCTCCACCTCATTTTATTTTAGGTAATATGGATATTTTTTACAAATGCTACAAGAAAAGTGGAAAACATGGATTCAGTTCTGGTGAGTATATGATCTTCACCATATCAATTCATCAGTGATTTTTTACTAGACAAATGCTGTTTTAATTTTAGATCTCCCCATATAATTTTATATGGAAAAAACTGTAATTAATTTAAAATTAACATAAGATGTGGAATTGGGATTAATAGGAATTCAACAGTATTGTGGTTGAAACCAAAGCAAAAAATTGGAAATTAAAAAAAAAAAAAACCATCGAGAACTGAGTACAGTATTTTATAAAATTATTTTATAAAACGTTTATGATAAGAATACTTTTTTAAATCTGTAGCATTGAAGCAAGAACTGCTGAGGTGGAACAAGCAGTTTTATAAAGAAAATCTGACCGTAATATGGTTCTTCATGTATCCTTGGCTATTAGCAAATAACTGGAAATTTGCACATGTAAGTGGCTAATATATGTTTAATTTATGGTTTCATCATTTGCAGATATATTAATTTAGTGAAGATTTACAATGCAATTTAATCATATATATATATATATATATATATACAGAGAGAGAGAGAGAGAGAGAGAGAGAGAGAGAAGAGAGAGAGTTTTTTACCTTGGGTATACTATACTTTAAAGATACCAAGTAATTTTTAACTTGGTTATAATCCTTTTTCCCAA
This sequence comes from Typopeltis vanoorti, assembly GCF_054136105.1. Classification (NCBI taxonomy): domain Eukaryota; kingdom Metazoa; phylum Arthropoda; class Arachnida; order Uropygi; family Thelyphonidae; genus Typopeltis; species Typopeltis vanoorti. Next base: position 10,268 of record NW_028328226.1, read on the forward strand.
GTAAGCAAACAGACAAGTTACTTGTCTGTTTGCTTACCTGGGATAAAGGATTAAAACCAAGTTTAAAAGATTGCTTGGTATCATTAACGTATAGTATACCCAAGGTAAAAAACTTTCTACCTCTTTCTCTTATCCTGAGATTTTATTAAATAAGGTGAAGCACCTTGTGGCCAATTGTTTAGGTAAAATCTATAAGCTCTGTGTTACTTCACCCTTGGCATCTTTTGAGCCTGGTTACCACTGATCAGATCTCAATAAAGGTCGAAACCAGTCTGGGTAGTGACCGTTGTCTTTAATGCATAACATCATACATCTTCACTAGAGGATGCGCTTTGCATTAGGGGCAAATACTAAGGAAAGTGATCAGAGTTTAGTGCACCTTTACCACGAGCGAGTTGCCTCAGACTTGCAGTATGTGCAGGTGCAAACTTGACTTACTTGTCTGTTTGCTTACTTGGGAAAAAGGATTCAACCAAGTTTAAAAAATTACTTGGTATCTTCGTATCTACATATATATTATTATTATTATTATTATTATTATTACTTAGAGCCACTTATGACTTACGACTACCTGTTGCATTTAAATAGTAATACCTTAGAGCAGGGGTCTTCAACTTGCGGAGCTCTTGGCCGTGGGTTGCTGGCCACTTCGAAAAATAACTACTTAATATTAAAACGCAATTAAATAAAAAATTATTTCAATGATGCCCGCGGGCCACTAAGTTACACTGCGGTATTTATAATTGTAAGATGCTTTCCAGATTCACAAGGAATACTGTGCATTTGATACTTTACATAAAATCATTTAATTAAAATAAATATTAAATAGAAATGCTTCTTCAGCCATCTACCAGCGCCAAACGGTACATAAGTACTTGTACTAACGTCGCAGGTAGATGGCTGAAGCAGTAGTTCGTTCGAGTGCGCTGTCTAGTGCCTTCCAGATACATCTCGAAGGTTCTCGATACTTCGTTATTTTCATATAAATACAAGAGGATCTCATCCATAATCAGTCAGTCAGTCGAGAAGAGTGTAATATTAGTGTATAAGCGCACTCAGGTTCTTCGTGGATTTATATTGCCAGACGTTTTTCTTAGTGTGAGATATATTCAGTGGATAATAACCGCTGCATTTTAGATACTTTTTTGGGTTCATCTTCAATCACTATGGCATCTACGAGTAAAAAGCGAAAATCAGTGATTATTGTCCGGTTTTTAATGAAAAGTGGACCAATTTGTACTTTGTTTATTTTCAAAATAAAAAATAAAAATAAAATATCAAAAGAGTACAATATAAAACGACACTATGAGACAAAGCATGCTTACAATTTCGATCACCTTCAAGGACGGCTTCGTGTGGACAAAGTGAACCGTCTCCAAATTGATTTAAAATGCCAGTAGGGTACGTTTAAAAGGTTGATGGAAGAGAGCGAAGGGTGGGTCAAAAGTAAGTTATGTAACAGGTGAAAAAAATTGTTAAAATATCAAAAGCCTTCTTGGACGGCGAGTTTGTGAAAGAGTGTTTCATTGCTGCTGGGAAAATTCTATGCCCAAATAACTAGCAAATTTTTAAAGAACCGAGTTTATATGGGTTAAGTGTAACACGATGTTCGAAGAATTAGCCAATGACATTGAAGTAACTTTTAAAAAACGGTCGTCCGAATTTACGTCATTTTCGCTTGCTTTAGATGAGAGCACAGATGTCAAGGATAGAGCACAACTGGCTCTATCAGTGTGAGAGAAGAACAGCTAACGCTCGTACCTTTAAAGGGAACGACGAAGGGCACTGATATTCTTAACGACTTCAAGAATATCAGTGCCCTTCAGCTTAACCAACCCCAAGGGTGTGGTAACTGATGGTGCCCCTGCTATGGTGGGAAAGAACGAAGTGTTTATTGCGCTACTACGGAAAGAACCGGAACTAGAAGGAAAAGATATCGTCGTTGCATATGAGAATGTCATAAAAGCTATTATGACTGTCGTCAACATTATTATGACAAAAAGATTGAATCATCGTCAATTCCAAGAGATTTTGACCAAGAGTGCGAAGTGGATTACGGCTATATGGTTTGTTATAGTGATGTGCGTTGGTGGAGCCGAGGGAAGGCTCTTAAAAGAGTCTTTGACTTAAGCAGCGAAATATAGCAGTTCATGCAAACCAAGTGGAAGCCGATTCCATAATTCAACCATCCGTAGTGGATGAGAGACTTTGCCTTTGTGACCGACATCTCAATTTGGAATTTTTAAAAGATCTAGCATTAATGATGCCCTACAAAAAGCTCTACAAAAGCTCTACAATATAAGTATTATAAGGGGCAAGTTAGCCATTTTTTAAGAGAGCCCTTTGTTAAAATATCCATAGCTCGCCACTGGAGGTAATCCCGCACGTAAAACATATACAGAAGTGGTTGCTTTCCCTGAGTTATGAGAGGCTCTGCTTGGGGGTAGGTTTTTGCCTCTCTCTGAGTGGGGCACCGCTGATTTGGACAGTCCGTTAGTCACTTGTAGGGAGTGGTCTGGGGGACCGGCTGATTTTTAGAAAGGTCTTTACATAATCAGCCCCGCAATAAAGGTCGAAACCGGTCGGGATAATGATCCTTCCCATAATATATAGCATTATACACGTCCGTAAGTATATGTGCTTTGTATTATGGGATACTTAGGCAAGTGATCAGAGCTTATTCCACCTTTACTACGAGTTGCTTCAGATCTGAAAATAATTCAGCGAAAACATAGCTTACTTGCTTGTTTGCTTACTTTGGAAAAAAGGATTAAACCGAAGATTATAAAATTTCTTGGTATCTTTAACGTATAGTATACCTAAAGTAAAAATATTCTATATATCTACATATATATATATATATACCTTAAAATTTTATATTGACTTTTATGCATTTCTATATTTTTATGAAAAGCTAAATATTTAAATTAAGGGTTGACTTTTTTTGAGTAAATAAATATAATGACTGGCCAGTTATCGCTTCCGAGGAAGATAGAATGCCCGAAATAATAAGATGCATAAAATAACTATAATTAAATTAATTTAAATCAAGTTAAAATTAAATTTAATAATAAATACAAATAAAAACCAACAGAAAAGACATTTAGTAAATCTCAAGATTACGCTGCTTTTAATAATTCAAGAAAGTTGTATAGATCTTTTGCAACACACTTATACAGAATTCACATTTTTTCTCACTACTGGTTGGTTGAATGCATGGTTCATAAAATTACACACATTGGCTTTTCGAAACCGTTCTCTCACTTTAACAGTACATTTTGATTTTGAACAGTGTTTCATTTTTTTATTCATTAGAATGGTTCGTTGATTATTATATTCTCTCTTTATAAATTTTCTTTACCGCACCAAATATTTTGTGTCTTAGTAATTTCTGTCTCAGAGCGATATTGACTCAGACAAACAGAGAATTCCAATGATTAGATTCATACCTATATCAATAACATAGTTACATATTTTTAAGGGAACATTCTCTGGAAGGAATTAGCAATTGCAAAATAGAAATTTTAAAAATGCTAGCATTGTAGGATGTGATTGTTTCCTTCTGCTTTAGACTATTCTCAGCAACACCTCTACCGTGACCAAGCCAAAAGAGTACAGGTTTTTCAAGCCATGGCTCAATGAAGGACTATTAACTAGGTATGTATATAACATGACTCCCTAATTTTAATAATAAACCTTCTTTTCAAAATAAATAAATAAACTGATATAATGCTTTTACTAAAAGCATTTTATCGGTTTCTTTCAGAATATGGATTAGTTAAGTTTGAGTTAATATTAAAGCAACCCAAGTTGCACTGCCGTATACGAAGATGGGAAAACAATCATAATGAAATGAAATAAATAAAATACAAAAATTCTGATTTAGCTGGAAAAATATGGCTTTTCAGGAATCCTCTCTAGAACTTGAAGAACTTTTGGAATATTTTACAAAATATCGTTTATCGTTCTCATAGAGTGGAGGAAAGGTTTTTCTGCTTTAAAGTCAGTTGTTTCGTTTAGCCAAAAAAAAAAAAAAAAAACATTAAAACGTCCAAATACATGCGATTTACGGACAAAATATATTTGAATAGCCTAAGACCATCGCAGCAATTAAAAACTTTCTCTTTTGACTTTGTTGTGTTTATTTTTGAAGTCATTCAAATCTAAACCGAAGATTAAATTATCTTAATAATATTTTACAGAATCTAATGTTTTTGCAACAGTCATTAAACTGGCATATTCGTCATGTGATACAAAATCCAGCATTAATCCCCTATTGATAAAATATTCTGAAGTGCTATATTTCTGATGATTCCACATTACATATCCCAATACGTTTATGGATTCATTCGACGAAGATCATACTTCAAATTTCCCAACAGTGTTTATACTGATATAATTCAAGTAATTTAATGAACCAAGTACGCAGACTTCGGGCGTATTGTTAAGGCCTCAATATTTCCCCAAAGGTCAAGGATTTGCAGTACTGCTAAATTTATCCCAATTATTGCAAAATGAAAATTGAAAGAATTGAAATATACATTTTTCTGTTCCATAATCAGAACAAAATTGAGAAAACGCGCAATGAAATAAAGTAAATAAAGTTTCATATCCAAAATTCTTCCTCATTTACCCTGAACCAAAGATAAAATTTCAAGACCATAGAACCAGTAGCCGACCATAACACTTTCTCAACCAGATTCTCAATCCAGTTCTGTTGATGTCGTTGTTGTTTTCAAGTCCATTGAAGAGCTTCTAGATATGACCGTGAGCCTGTAGATCTGCTTTGGCAATCTGTTGCACTTTGATGGAGTAGAGCTTTTCTATAGGGTTATTGTCGATTTTCTGTAGATCAGCGGCAATTGCTGGACAATAGTAGAAGTGGGCAAGTTCTTGCATATTTCATATCTTCTAGTACCAACCGACTGAAATTTCATGACTATAAAATGTTCCGTCCTTATTCTGGAGATTATTCGGTTATTTCTCTATTTTCATTAATTTCACTGATTCCATTCTTCTTCTTGATAGTTGGTTTTAACAGTCTTATTTTGTCGACAGAGTTAGCCTCCGTTAGTAATAGTGAGTGCAATTTTCGAGGTGAATATCTCGCTTTTTTGGGTAGACTCTCTGTTCTCTCATTGCCTTGAATATTTATATTGGCTGGTATCCTTTGCAGTATAAGAAACACTTATTGATTTTTCTAGTTAAAAGATGTTAGATGTTCATGAATTTCCTGTGTGAGTTTTGTCTTTTTCAATATTAATGCTTTAATTTCAATTCTGAGTCGTTGTACAGAGATGGTTATTCCTTCTGTAATGTTTATTACTGGATTAGAGAGATAAGACTTGAGAGCTGCTTGTATGGCTGTTAATTCACAAGTGAAGTTTGAAGCTATTTTAGCAGCTGTGGATTTAATTTGCGTTTCCTCGCATCCAGGTGGAATTAATAAAATCTCTGCCTCTCCTTGCTTGAGTGCTTCGTCAGTTCAGCTGATGTAATCGCAATAAGGCTTTCCTGAAACGTACGTCGCTCACACCCAAACATCCTTTTTAACTATTTTCAATTTAGTAATGCAGAGGTTAACCAATCATATAAAAAGGACATCATTGGGATTTTTTGTTATAGTGATACCCTTTCGAAATTTCTGGTTCTAAAGTCTTCTTCATACAGTTGACAATATACACATGTAAAGTCAATGAGCAGATACATCTGTTTATTATCTCAGTTTAAAAAATAAAATGAATTTAAAATCGTAACTAGTATATTATCTAATCCACTTGAAATCTTTTTCATTTATAGTTCCGATAAAAAATGGAAAACCAGGAGAAAGCTGTTGACACCTGCATTCCATTTTAATGTACTCGAAGGCTTTGTGCAAATTTTTAACGAGCAGTCTTGGATACTCGTAGAAAAGTTAAATCTCGCAGCTGAGAAAGACTGGGTAGATATCGTCCCACTCGTCACCTCATTTTCGCTGGATGTTATTTGTGGTAAGTGAAAAGTGACTGAATATGTTTAATGGAAATTATGTGTTTAGCTTTCATTAAACTCGTTATCTAAAATAAGTAAAAAAATCGGCTATCGCATGTAATTCGCAACAAAAGAAGTAGAGAACGTCGTTAAGCCATAATATATTATTCTTTATTTCTATATACACTGGTTTAAATAAATTAAGGAAAAATCGCAATCATTCAGGAGGAAAAAGACAAAAACATATGAAGGTCAGACTTCTAAGGTAAAAAATTGATGGTGTTCCGTTGTCATATGCAAATGAGTGACGCTGTCAGCGGTATACGGAAAATGAGCTAAAAAAAACCCGAAGTTCTGGATTGGCTTACTATCCATAATGAGAACAAGACATTTCGTGATAGCCAAATTTTTGGATCTTGCTGCCGGACTTCATGTAACAGATGAATTCGGGTAGCAATCCCTTGTAAGAATAAAATACCGCCAAAGTCAGGAGAGGGCAGCCAGATTACTATACGTCAATCGTTCTCTGGGTCACAGACTGTGGAAACAATTCCATCAGTCACAATCAGCATCCCGGAAATATAATGAAAGAAGGCCACAATCTATAACAGTAGCAGATTACCGATATCTCCGATTAGCTGCTCGCCTAAAGAGGAGTACTGTCCAGTGTCATGGTTTCTGCACAGAAAGCTTCACGATATGGCCTGTATGCTAGGCAACCGTAGTCGACATGCCCTTATCATCAAGTCATAGCAGAGAACGTTTGAAATCAGCCAGACTTCACGTCAACTGGACCCAAGATCAATGGGTTCGGTATAGTTTACAGGGTCCCGAGATGCTCTGAAAAGCGATACCATGCATGCTCTGAACTAAAGAGATCAAGGGACAGGCTATCATCCCTCTGATATCCATGAAAGGGATACTTATAATGGAAACAGTGTGATGGTTTGAGGTAAATCTCGTTCAGTAGACCACGAATTGAGTTCATGGATCTGTACGTTTTTTCCATATATGGGTGCAATTTGAGACATATTTTTATCCTACAAGATAATAACTGTCCCTTTTGAGCGAAACTTGTGGATCAATGTCTTCCAGAAGAGACTAGTGTATGTATATACCGGCCGGCCAGAACTCCTTACCTTACTCCTATTGAGTATGTCTATGATGCTCTAGGTTTTGCTGCTCTCTGTCCATCTTCACAAAATTCTGAGGAATTTAGAAGACAATTGTGTCGCTGTTGTTGTTACCTATTCAGCCACCATTTAATCAGGGTGAACTATCGATGCGAATGATGTATTGCTGCGATGGGCAATCACATTCATTATTAAGGCACTTTGACGATCTCAGTTTAAGATCTTATTTTGGTGCGGAAAATGTACAGAAATGTGAAGATAAGTGTTCGGACCTGACCTGTCTGGGACAGACAGAAAGTTTTCGAGTAACAGTTGGCTTGCATCAAGGGTCAGCATTAAGTCCGTTTCTGTTTAATATTGTGATGGAGGTGGTAAGAGAGGAGGTGGGAGAAGATGCGCATTCGACAATGTTGTATGCAGATGACATCTTGCTGTGTACAGATTGAATAGAAGAAGCGGAAACTAAACTGGAAAGATGGAGAAAAGTACTGGAAGAGAGAGGTATGAGACTGAGCAGAAGTAAGACAGTATATGTGTTGCACAGTGGGCTGCGGACAGGAGAGAGAGATCTGGAGCAGGAAGGAAATGTCATCAAGAAGGTGAGAGACTTTAGATATTTAGGTTCAAAAGTGGAAGAAGATGGAGCTGAAAAGGAAGTAGGATGCAAGATATAAGGAGGTTGGAAGAACTGGAGGGAGAGGGCTGGAGTGTTATGCTATAATAGGGTGCCGATGAATCTGAAAGACAAAATCTATAGTACAGTAGTGAGGCCAGCTATGACATATGCTATAGAAACTGTGGCTCTGGGCAAAAATAACATCAGCAGGATGGAAGTAGCAGAGATGAGAATGCTTAGGTGGATGTGCGGTGTGACCAGAAAGCATCGTCTGAGAAATGATTATGTCATGGGAACAGTGAAAGTTAAGAACATAGGAGCGAAAATACAGGAGGCAAGGATGAGATGGTCTGGTCATATGATGAGGAAGGATGACGAATATTTGGGAAGAAGGATCATGCACATGGATGTCCAAAGAAGGCGGAAGCGTGGGCGGCCAAAACAGAGATGGAGGGAGCTAGTAGAAGAGGACTTAAGGATGAAGAACTTGGATGTATTGACAGCTCAAGACAGGAAGATGTGGAGGAGACTCATTATCAACAGTGACCCCACTTAAGTGGGAGAAGCTGCAGAAGAGGAAGAAGAAGAAGAAGAAATTTAAGATCTTATTTTCTACCATTGGTTAGTACACAATTGCTTCCGAACTAACCTGTTTATTGACAGTTTGTATAAAGGTTCTATCACATTTCATATCACACTGATTTTCACCGAACTTTATAAGAATTCATCATTCAGATTTTGAGCGATCGGGAGTTTTATCTTTATTCCCTTTACGAAAACCGGAGAATCCATCGATTATATTCCAGCAAATAATGTATATCGTTAGGGTTATGGACCACGAGATGATGTCAAAAGCGTTCTATATTCACAGGAGGGTTTAAGCCACCTCGCCTAACACCCCTTTGAGTATTTATGCCTCTTCGTTCTTTAGAGAAATCAATGAAACTGCAATACACTCTCGCGATCTAACCTGTGATATTCATTTTTACTTGTAAAATAATTTGTTTTGGGACCAAATGAGAATCACTGATTACTTGAAATATGCAATTTGTTAAAGGCGTAGTTTATTACTTACTTTTCAGAAATGTAAACATTTCTCTATAATTTAACGATCTACATTTTGAGAAAGCAAGCTTTAATTATTATTATTAACCAATCAGTACTTAGAATGAGGATTATTTTAAATTTCACTGTCATAGTTAATAACTAACTGACATCGGCAGTTTTTCAAATAAATCATTTCTTACCTGATAACGAAAGATAAGCTCATAACAAAAGAAGGTATTATGTTAGAACTGTTGATTTTCATTAAAATGATGTATTTGACAGAGACATCAATGGGTATCAAGATCAACGCTCAAGATGGCAACAGCAAAGAATACATCAATGCAATTCACAGGTGAGTGTTATTTGTTGATAAGGAAATAAATATATAGATGAGATATAATTGGCATTCATGTTTATATGGAAATATCAACAAGTATCTTAAATACCCATGATGCCCACCTTAATAAGATGTAGGACCTCCTTTCGCTATGATGACTTCAGGAATCCCAAGATGGCATACTTTCCATAAGCTCACGATAGTGAACAATGGGTATTTTGCACCATTCTGCATGAAGGAATGTAATGAGGCCCTGGATCGTTGTGGAAAGTGCTCACCCAACGCTTCAGTTCATCCCATGGATGACTAATATGGTTATGTAGAGGGCAATCGAGCATGTTTAAACACATTTCCATAAAGCCAAGCAGTCGCAGTAGCCTTATGACACAGTGCATTGTCTTGTTGAAAGAGATAAGGTCAATTCCATAGAAACGGAATTAGTAGGAAGGAACGCCACAAACTAGGAAGCATTCCATTGCCCAAAATATTCAGATACTTCTCGGAGTTCAAGGTTCGTGGCCCACAAACACAAGGCCGAGGCTAAACAAGAAAAATCGGGAAGCGAAACTTCACAGCTCAAGCACCGTACGTAACAGAGCTACCACTCCCGCTACATGACCGAGGAAGCACATGGCCCCCTTATCAAAGGATGACTCCTCATGGAGAGACAGCCTTACCAGCGAACGTTCCCGCACCTTCTGGAAACAACTCGGGCTCCCTTGAATAGAATGTACATTGAAGGTTGCACTACAGACTTCTCAAGGGGAATGATATCAGTCATCAAATATCTACAATTCACTCAATTACTGATTGCAAATTGCAAATTATCAGTACTGATGATCGAAAATCATCGCTAACAGGAATAAACATGCACTAGGGGAGATCATTGACGACCACTTAAAGCTAGATCGACCCATAACAATCTGCACCACATGAGAGGTCTGATATGCCTTTTCCAATAAACAACAACAGCTTGGGCCTTATAACACTAAATCAGGAGGTGGGCTTTCAGTGCTCTGAATGTCTCTACTTGTATAACTAACCACAAGAGTATGGATTGGTCTCCGACACCATTCTTGCGTTCAAGTTGCCGAGTTCCAATGCTCACTGCTGCCTAAAAATAAACAACAGACTCATCACACCTGTACCATACCAGAGGGAATAAAACATCCTCCCACTACCTGTTCTACTTTACATAACTGCTGTATTAGGCTATCAAGGACGCACCGGCCTTGATAGCCTACGCTGATGTCAACATAGTAATATTTAAGAAGGAAGACTCTTTATAGACATTCAAAAACAGCATATTCAGGCATATCCAGTATAACCAAGTAGATAGAAGAGATAAATTTAAATCACAGAGAACTACGGAATTGTATTGTGGTGATGATTATGGAAACGTATAGCTGACTTACCATCTCATGAAAAGCCACAGAAACAGACACAGGACACATCTGCTCGCAAACTTTGAATATAAAAGCGAAGCTCAAACAGATGGACCCCATCAAATATTTGTTTCAGAATACATTGCCTTTGCAACCAGGAAATAAAACGTAGAAAACCCGGCGTTTGCTTATCTTTTCGCTAACTGGTAATACCATGGTAGCATTCAATTCGTCCAACATGCAAAAGCTGTATACTATTTTAATACAAAGTCACAGACCAGAATCCACCTATTTTGCAACTATCTCTATATCAGTCTAACAGAAGAGTTATGCATCTTCTATTTTGGCACAAAAGAATAGATACCATGGTTAATTCACTTAAAGAAACAGCCGTCAAAAAAAAAAAAAATTGAAAAAGACATCTTCTCCACGATCATCGTCAACACATTAAGAACATCACTCAATCATCGAAGTCAGCGATGCTGTTAAAACGTTCCTATATCTTAAAGCCCGAATCCATGTCGAAAAGAAAAAAAAATAAAATAAAAAGTGCATGAAAACGTTCCTCTATTTTGAAACCAGAATCCAAGTCGACTTACTCAGAAAGCACCTAAAATAAGACACTCTACTAAAAGTTCCAAAATGTACGAAATGTTCAATAAAATTCGTTCTACCTACGGAAATGACGTGCAAACCTCTTTTAGTGAGATATATTTGCAATAGATTTAAAATTACTTTAATCTGCCCTTATAAATTTAAAATGTAAATGCATATGAGATACATGTAGTTCAAAACTTCTGTTTTATGTGCTACTTTTTTTTTTAAATGTCATTCTACATTTTAAAGAAATTATCAATAGAACCAATCTGGCCACCTGATAAACAGATTAGTTAATTCTTGTAAAGGTAACGTTATCAATTGTGTATTCGTTTTATCTTCGAAAATGTTTGCGGCGAATTTTCTTACGGCGAAAATGTTTACAGGTGAATTTTCCGGTCATGAGCGGTTCTAGGAAAATTCGCCGAAACATTTTCTCCTTAAATATTTACTCCCTAAGACATTTTGCATTAAACCACGCTACAGGGCCAAGACGTCTATAGACGTCAAGGGATGCGAAGTGCATATAAAAATTGTAATACCGTTGATATTATATTGATATTTATGATGGATACGAAGCGTGTTAGGATGTGTATTTGACCCATAAGGTGGTTAATTTTTGTAAATAATCAATGGATGATAAAGGTTATTAAAAATTCAATCAAAAGGCAAAGCTTTATTAATGTGCATGTCAGTGATACATAACATACTGAAATCATTTAAAAATTGTGCAAATTAAAAGAGATGCTGGGTAAATTATTATTTTTTGGTGCTGTTCGTCCATTCAACAAATCCATCAGTAACGTCGCTCATTGGAAGAAAACCTAATGCTGTGAAGCATTTCCATTTTCGAGTTGAATTCAGAATTGTTTGATAGTGTAACTTCAAACCAATAGCAACAATTATGCGATAAAGATTTTGTGCCATATGAAATAAACAACCTGTTATAGTTGTTGTCTAAATATGTCAAAAAGAGCGTTGATAGTTGCTTTGTCGAAGTCAACCATTAATGTTTCGGGATCTAATGATGAACGTAAGCCCTTTAAAGCACTGAATAATTTGCTGTAAGTTAATTCTGATTTTCCAGGAAGCAAAGCAAAATGCCGCAATGGAATCCTTAGAGGTCTCATTTCAGTCCCAAGCCTGGATAAAGGAGGAGGGCCAGTGAGATGGGTGTCGATGTTCTGACCGTAAAGAAAACACAAGATTGTTTTCTGATGCATATACGATCAACAGCTACGCCTCGAACGTCACCGGATCAACAAGGTCCGCGATACCAATCGAGCGATTCCATAGCATACTCATTACCTGGTGGTGATATCTGCCTTCAATTCTTCAGTCAGTTTCAAAACGTTATCTAAATCTATTTTTTTTTCATATAACTCCCTACAGTATCTTGTCCATCGCTGTATAATTTTATCTTTATTCATTAATACTTTGCCTTTTTCGCCTTTAACTGTGGTCTGTTTTGGTTGTCACCTTCTATTAATGGTTCTAATCATTTTGTACACCTCCCTAGTTTTATGCTCTCCATACTGCTGTTCTATATTATTGCACTGGGCTTCTAACCATTTCATCTTATCCATTCAGACTGCATTTTTCCCCTCATTACATTTTCTTCTATATTGCTCCTCTATTTGTTCTGATGAATCCTTTCTTATCTTCATCATTCTTTTCTCTCTGTACAAACTTCAGTTTCTTGTCTAATCTATTTCTTCTTGATCATTTCTTCTTCAGGTACTGTTTCTTCAATTGCATCTTCTCGTGCCTTCATTACTCCTTTCACTCTTAGATTCGAATTTTTTTCTTTGTCCACACTTTTAAGTTTCTCCTCTAACACTGCTTGTACCTTTTACCTATTTCTGCTTCACTTATTCTTGCTTTCTTCGTTTCTGATCATAGAGCTTATATTTTCTTTTTTAATTTCAACTTCTTGATGTTTGAAATCACTAAACTATGATCCGAGTCTATATCCGCTCCTTGAAAAGTTCGACACTGCTGTTCTGATGTTATTTATCTTGTTTTAATCATAATCATATCAATCATGTTCTTGGTTTTCCCATCATTTGAACGCCACGTCCATTTTCTACACTCCTTTTGCTGAAATCTTGTGTTACAGATCATCATATCGTGGTCCATAGCAAAATATCACATTTTTTCACCTCGTTTATTTATTTCTCCGAAATCATCTTTTCCCATGACTCTTTTTCCACCCATCATTATATATTCAGACTTTGGCATTCCAATCTCCTTCAATAATTAGTACATCTTGCTTTGGTATTGTTTCTATTGTCTCTGTCAGATCTTTGTAAAATAAGTCAATAAGCTCATCTGTGCTGTCAGATGTGGGTGCATATATGTGAACTATTGATATATTAAATGGTTTTGCGTGAAATCCTTCTGCTATCATTCGGTCATTGACTGGTTTGTAGCCTCAGAGTGATTTTCTAGATTTTTTGTAAAGAAAGAAACCAACTCCTGCTTCATTCTTGGTGTACTGCCATGACTTCGCACCTATTTATCTTTCCTACTGATGTCAACCAGTGTGATATACTACGACTGGCAACTCCGCCAGTCGTAGTATATCACACCGATATCTCTTCATTTCCTGACAAAGTAATTCTAGTTTACTTGCCATTCAAAGTGTCAATACATTCGATGTTCCTACTGATAATAGTTCTGTTAGTTTCAGCTTCTGTTTCCCTTCGGTATCCCACTTTTGAATCCAACAGTCGATCGCTCCATTTGTAATGCGGAACTTATTGATCCGGGCGATGTCCAAGTCGGCATGTTGAAGATTTGATCGTGCAGGCATCAGATATCAAACTTGTTTTTTCTTTACAGTGAAAGCCTCGACACTCATGTGACCGGCCCTCCTCCTTTATCCAGGCTTGGAACAGGCATGAAATCCTCCTAAGGATTCAATGGCAGCTTTTTGGTTACTTCCTGGTAAATCAGAATTAACTTGCAGCAGATTATTCATTGCCTTAAAGTGCTTACGTTCATCATCATTAAATCCCAAAACATTAATTGTTAACTTAGAGAAAGCAACTATCAACACTTTTTCTAACATATGTACACCAACAACAATAACAGACTGTTCATTTCATATCGCACAAAATTGTTGCCATTGGTATGAAGTTACGTCATCAAACAGATCCTGAATTCAACACCAAAATTAAATGCTTCGTTGGGCCTCCCTCGATGAGTCTAAGGACTCCTTGTTGTTGCACGTAATAATAATAATAATAATAATAATAATAATAGCATTAGCATTTTTTCCAATGAGCGATATTACTGATGTACTTGTTGAATTGACGATCCGCAGCAAAAATTAATCATTTACCCAGCATCTATTTTAATTTGCACAATATTTAAATGATTTCATTATGTTATGTATCACTGAGATCGCCTTAATAAAGATTTGCCTTTTGATGAATTTATAATACCCTTTATCTTTCATTGATTATTTCCAAAAATTAATGCAAAATGGCTTACGGCGAAAATGTTTTATGGCGAAAATGTCTTACGGCGTAAATGTTTACGGAGAAAATGTTTGCAGCGAATTTTTCTGCGGCAAAATGTTTACGGCAAATTTTCCTGTCACGATTACTTCGGTTTAAAGTTTATTTTGCTCTTTTAATTAAAATGTTATAAAATACCCTTGTATTCGTTTCTTTCATTCATCTGGATAATTACATTTCTTTCTAATTTAGATTAACAAAACATATTTCACGTCGATTAGTCTCTCCATGGTTATGGTCGGATTTCATCTTCTTCAACTTCACACCTTCAGGATGGCAGTTCAAGAAAGACTTGCACGTTGCTCATGAGTTTACCAGGAAGGTCGGTATGCTATAAATACTAATACTTATCGTTCATAATGAAACTATTCTTGTAAACAATGTTTCAATCGTTTTAATTTAATTTACCTTTTGGTATCATTCCTACCTACCTTACACTGTATATAAATTTCTGTTTACTGTATATTAAAGGGTGCTATAAGTAATAGGAATTAAATATAAATTCCATACTCTAGAAGTAGCTGACTTAGTCATAGGCTGCCATCAGGCCACAACAACTTGGTACTGGAATTTTTTCTAATGGCTGCACTGATCAAATATGAGTGATTTTATTGTGAAATGGAAAGAAACGCCTGAGAGGAGCGAAAATAACATGATACCGAACTTAAAAGGGGGGGATGTAAAATCTTCACAGTGTAGGACCACCAAATCCTAAAGCGGCTGGAGCGGAAGTATCGGCTGTCATCGGTTGAAATTCTCGCTGCTATGGTGTTCCGAAATGCCTCTGAAAGCAACACCAGTAACGGTCGTGTACGCCCAAAGCTGAAGAACAAGTTTCTATAACCGCTAAACTACACAGAAGGATATCAGCAAGGGCAACACCAAGCGACGGGTGGAGTAATGTCAAGTTTACTGTTATTGGACTCTGCAGTAGTGGAAGAGCATTCCCTGGAGTGATTATTCACTCCAGGGTTAACCATTCTGTCAATCTCAATGATGAACCTGGTTTTGGCGGATGCAAGGAGAACTCTACATGAACGAACTGTGTTGTGTTAACTGTGAAGTTTGACGAAGGAAGCATCATGGTGTGAGGCCGTTGGTCATATGCTGGGCCTTCTGGTTCCAGTGAAGATAAATCATTTACACGACAGTCATTAATTCATTCTTGACAATTCGTTTCTTCTATCCTTATGGAAATTCAGTGAAAACTTTCTTCTATATGAACAAGACAATGCACGGAGGCAGCTCAATGCTGGAATGGTTTGATGAGATAGATGCTGAAGAACTTGACTGGCCTACACGGGACCCGTATCTCAAATACATCGAGCACCTGGAAGATTAATGGGAACGCTGATTGGCTCTTTTAGAAGAATGGAGGGGAATCCTTTAAATAAAACAGTTTATCTGGATTTCCATAAACTTTCTACCTAGTAAAACATTCATCCATTTACTCAATATTGTTTACTTAACCAGCAGAAATAGCAAAATAGAAATATTTTCTTAATAGAATAATGTTTTGTTAAGATTAAAGATAAGATTAGTGGTTGAGAGCATTTTTTTTTCAAGAGATTAAATGAAATTATCTTTATTAACTTGCTTTCTAGCAGCTGTGGAATCTATTGAAAATTATTTCTGTATGGTGGTAGGGATTACTAATAAAATACAAGTCCGAAATTAAAACCAATATTAAAGCAGATATAAACTTATATTTTGTTGATTGTCGACGTCTGTTCATTCTTATCCAGGTAATCAAGAAAAGAAAGGCTTCTTTTGTAGAGAATCTTGCCAACACAGAAGAGAACTCATCCGACCATAATATATATTTCAGGAAAGGCAAGAAGATGGCGTTGATGGATATTTTGCTGCATCAGCATGCTATTGATCCCTCTGTTACTGACGAAGACATCAGAGAAGAAGTGGATACGTTTGTTTTTGCTGTAAGTTTTAGTTCTCTCAGAGTCAACCAGTGGCGCCCAGTGTACATAAGTACTGCGACACTGCAGCATCCCGAAGGAAAAAATTAAAAATTTAAATATTGTTTGTGTTTATGAATAATAACAGTGCTTAAAACATTATATAAATGCAACACAACAGGTTGCAGCTTATATTTTGACATTGAATAGTTAATAATTGGAATTGTTTGATCAACGCTTTAGATTACGAAAGAGATGCACTGCGATCTCACGCCGATATTCGTTTGCGCTTTGCATTGCATGTTACCATTCAGACACTGCTCAAACGGCAGTGTATTTTTCGTATCCTTACGCACGTTATGTCTGTGAAATATGAAACGTTTATTATTGATGCGCGTGCGTGGTGAACTATTTTTTGTCAATCTTATTTCATTTTGTTAAAATAACATATAATTATTTATTTATTATAGATACAAAGCTGAATTACGAGGAGTATCACTTTTGAAAATATCAAATGAATTATATTTTTTCGATTATCGTTACAAGAAACAAATGCACTGCGATCTAACGCCGATATTCGTTTGCGCTTGTCATTGCTCTTGATATGAAACCTTTTATTATTGGTGTTTGTTCGTGGTCAGGATGAAATATCTTTAATAAAGCAATTTTTAATATGTACATTTATTAAATATATTCATTACTGATTAGGGAAAAAAATTTTTTTTCTGTTCTTCTTTATAAGGACTATTCAATCTTAGACTGAAAATAAAATTGAAGTCTTCATTTAATTGTCTTTCATTAAATTTTTAGGGACATGATACGACATCTAATGGCTTAAGCTGGGCTTTGTATTGTATTGGGCGGCATTCCGATGTTCAGGAGAAGATCCATGAAGAAATTGATTCTATCTTTGGAGATGATATCGATCGCAGTGTATCGCTAGATGACATTAAGAAAATGAATTACTTGGATTGTGTATTAAAGGTGTGCTCCCCTCATTTACTTCTCGTGTGTACAGTTATCTATGGAAACCGTTTAAAGGCACAAGTTCATGTGCCCGTAACTTTCTTATTTTTCTTAAAGAATAGTTTGCATATATATTTTCAAAGAATGATGTTCCTATTTTTAGCGACCATTTAGAATTGCTTGAAATTCGAAATACAGCTACGGTTCAAGATTGGACAGATTGCCATAGCAACCCCAAGGTTTTCGTTTCACTTGAATTGATCTAATTCGGATTCAATGAATTAGAACTAGAAATTTTACGATTCTGGAGCTAAATCTGGATCATTATATTGCAATATTTCTGATTTGTTCTCTTATTAATCAGTACGTTTTTATTAATATAACTTTGATAAATGTTTGCTGGCAACTGATTAAGGAAAACGTCGTCACGTGTCGATGTTTTCCTTGAAGTTGATTCAACCATACATCAGTCTGTGTGGTTGATATTTTTCCACCATACAATATGATAACGTGATTTCTTTCTTGTTTAATTTATTGAGGTCTTTACAATTGAGCACTTGTTGGTGTTATTTATGTTATTTCCTTTATTTCTTTTTGTAATGATCTAAGATATCTATATTCAGGTAGGGGAATCATTTCTTTCCGATTCCTCTTTGTCTGTCCTATCGATACTTATTAGCATATGTTCTTGCTCGTTGTGACCAGGTGTTACTTGATTCAGCTACCATCTCATGTGTCACTTTATTCTCCTGGATTTTATTGTTTAAGTAGTGATCGATATCAGGAAACCCAGTACTGACTCTTGCACTTGTAAAGTCATTTGGAAATAGAGGCTCAAACCTTTGTAAGTTATCCTCAATAACTTACAAAGCTGTAGCATAACTTCAGCCTTGAAGTTATAGCCTTGGCCTGAGAGGAGAGTTTGGGTAATTCCTTATCTGGAAATAATGAGTTTAAACAGTTTATCAGCCACAGTTCTTGCTGTTTGATCTTTTATGGATGTGGCTTCTGGAAATCTCGAGAACATGTCTGTTATCACTAGTATGTATTTGTTGCCCTTCTAGGTGGTGGGAATTGGGCCTATAATACCCATGGTCACAGCCTGAAAGGGACGTGCGGGAGATTGCGAAAGGCTGGAGAGGATTCTTTCCTACGATGTTTGACTTTTGCTGACATAAGTGGCAGGAGGATACATATGATTCAACATCCTCTCTCATGCCCTTCCATACACCTGTCCCTCACTCTCTTCCAGGTTCTATTAAACCCTTGGTGACCCACTAGATTCGAGTCATGAAACGTGTCGAGCACCCAAAGAATCATGACTTTCGGAATCAGGATTTTGTCTTTTCATCTCCCAGTAACGTGTTGTTTCGACAACAAAAGACCATCCTTATCTACGTACAAGGTGTTATAGAACGAATGCTTGCCGAGAGTTTTTCTCACCCTTCAATACCATTTGATACACTTCCCCCCCCACCACACACACATTGGATCTATTTTCTGTGCCTTAATTAAGGGTTTTCTCCCAGGTTTGAAGTTTTTTTCGAGGGGGGGATGTTTGTTCTCTTTTAGCTCATAGCCTCTACTTATGGAGTTGATAGTTTCTCCCTCTATACTGGTACTCTCCTCTGGTTCAGAGTCCAGTGATCTGGACAAGTGTTCTTCTATTACAGGCTTTCCCAGGGATATAATTCACCTCTGTATTGAACGCCTGTATTTCCAGTGTCCAACGTATAATTCTCTGATTTTTATCTTTCATAGATGAGATGAACGACAGAGGCTTGTGGTCTGATCGCAGGATGATCTGTTGCCCCAACAACATGTACCTGAACTTCCTAAGGGCAGAGACAATGGCTGGTGCTTCCATTTCTATTACGGAGTAGTTCCTTTCGGAGGAACAGAGTTTCCTCCTAATGAAAGCAATGGGTCTAAAATCCTCCCTTCCTTTTGTTCTACTAATGAGGCAATTGTGTCATTGGAGGCATCAGCCGAGAGGAAAATGGTTTGTCCAAGCCTTGGATAAGTGAGAGTAGGTGATTTAGTCAAAGCCAAGTTTAGGGATTGGTAGGCACACTGTTTCACCCCCCCACCCACCCACACACACACACACGTGAATTTTACCCCTTTCTTTGTCAGCCTCACTATGGACTCCATGGATTTAGAACACTCAGGAATGAACTTTCGATAGAAGTTAACCAAACCTAAGTATCTCCAAAATTGCCTCACAGTGGTGGAGATTCTGGCCTTCAATATAGCGGTTACATTGGTCTTGGAAGGAACTATTCCAGCCTCACTTACCATGTGTCCTAGGTACTCCACCTCCCTTAGGAAGAAGTGACTCTTTTGACCATTTCAGAGAAATGCAGGCTCTACTCAATCTATCCAGAACTCCCAAGATTTCCCTGTGTACCTTTAAATTAGACGAGTAGACTAGCAGATTATCCGGGAAGCATATGATCCCTTCCCCATCATGTCAGAAAGGATAGAATTCATTAGACACTGAAAGCTCATGGCTGAATTTCTGCCCCCCCCCTGAGGAAGTCGCAAAGTTAATACTTTTGCCATCTTGTGGTGAAGGCAAAGTACTTCCTGTCCTCCTTCCTAAAGGGAATCTCAAAGTAGTCAGAGTTCAGGTCGAATTCGTAAAAGCATTTTGCTCCCTCCAGACCAATCAACAAGTCTTCGATTTTACACACTGGGAAATCAAGCAGATTGGTGACTTGTTCACCTCTCTCAAGTTCCAAACCAAACCTCAAGCTACCATTTGGCTTCTCTACGAGGTTGAAAGGACTGTTCCACTGTGAATTAGATCTTTCGATGACAGCCTTTTCATATTCTTGCAACAACTCCTGCAGTTTATCCATGTGCTAGAGGGGGGGAGTTGTTGATACTACTTAACGTACACAAGAAAATCAGAAGTGATCTAGACAGCATGTTCGACCTTATTAGTGCAGGATAAGGAGCCAATATCTTCTGTGAATACATTGCGGTAGCTATGGAAACCAGCTTGAAGAATTTCTTGATCTCTGTCCTTTTTCGCTCCGCACCTGACAAAGTGATGGCATTTTGGAGCAATTTCTTTCTCCATTCAATTGAATCTAATTTTGAATCTTTTAATTCAATCTCCATACCTTTATTTACTTCCCATTCATTTCCTGCCATAAACCTTCGTAGGAAGTTCCTTCCACAAAGAGAGAGTGTTTCACTAGCAAAGTCACACATGAAATGATATTTTTCTAAGAGGTCAAGGGCTAATATGACCTGATTGCTCGTATCTGCCAGCTCACGGACGACCAGCATTTCATGTGAGAGATTCACTGGGAAACACGGTATGGAAATTCTTACATTAACCTTCGTAATCAAGAGGAGCTCAACCATGGCAATTTCTATGATTTTAACAGGCTTCTGCAATTAAATGAGGCTATTGGGAACCAAAGCATTGAATTCCTTGACTAGTGTCATGGGAATCACATATATATGGGCCCCAGATTCGAAGAGAAAATTACATGGGATCTCCTCAACAAAACCTTCCATTAAGGACAGTGGTATTCTTCCCTGAACCTCTACTACCGCTACACTCTGTAATTCGGTAAGTGTTGATCTCATGCGAATTGTTCCTGCCGACAGACTCACTAGAGAATGCAACAAATTTCCCTTCTCTCCCACCTGAATCTAGTTTCTTCTTATGTTCCTTGCACCGATAAACATTATTTACGATAGCTTTTGTTCCCTCACTTTGATTACTAAGACCAAGAGTTCCTAGTCCTGTTCTTCGTTCTGTCTCAAACCAGGGGCAGACCTCTCTCTCTCTCTCCCTCTTGCTTTCGTGATAATTTATTACCTCTGTATACCCTTCCACAGAGCTATGCTGGTGTTTGAGTGATCTCAGATAACCTGAGCCTTTCCAGACTTGCTTTCGCATCTTAAGTGGAGGGGAATCTGAACGTCGGGCACCTCCAGTAGTAATAGCCTTAGAGAAGAGGAGTGTGCCATCTCCTCCAATGCTCTTTCTCTCTCTCTAGCCAATTTGTAACATCCATCCAACGTTTTGCATTTTTCTTGTACATTACCTCTCGTAACTTATTGCATAGACCTGACCTAAATTGCTGAAAGGCTATCCACTCAAGGTGTGGCCTTTCCTCCATGGATGCTCTCATAGATCGGGTGATAGAGAGCAATCTATTTATGTAACAAGTCACATTTTTTCCTGCATCCTGTACCCGCCCGTACAGCTTCCTAACGGATTGGAAAAACCTCTTTTCACTGGAGAACTCGAAAATAAGGATTTCTTTGAATTTTGAATAATCCAGGGTTTCCTTTAGGATAGGCGATTAAAAGAGAAAATTCTTCACCTTTCCTAAAAGCTTACTGCACAGTAGTATGAGGAGCTGAAAATCCGTCCACCTTCCAGACATTCTTAATTCTTCGACGTAGCAAAAAAATGCTAAAATGTAGTCAGTCTCTTCCCAAGAAAACTGCGGGAATACCTGCTGTGGATTAATGCTCCTAAAAATTTCTCAATAATCCATCCCAGAACTTGTTGCCTGAGTCATACTTGTATCTAAGTTTACAATATATTTAATTCCTTTTAAACAGTAAACTTACTATTAAACTGCTCTCTACCTTAACTGCCTGATTTGAATACAAAGCCTACTCACATTAATTTATCAATCCCTTTGAATTAATTAAAAAAATTAAATCCTGGCGGTTGCGCCATTGTTATTAATGTTGTTTTCGTTATTTGTTATTGTTATGACCTAAGATGTCTTTATTTAGGAAGAGGACATTTCTTTACGATTCCTCTTTGGCTGTTCTATCGATACCCAAACTATCAGTTCTGTGGCCATCACTTAGATTGCTCACGTGTCTGAATTCGATAAACAAAGAAACTGCCCCTGGGTTGAGCCAATTCCTTTATTTGAAAATCTGGAGCTGAGTCCTCCTTGGGTCCTGGAAAATTCTTTGTTAATGCTGCACCATCCAGAACCCTTAGATTAAAAAAGGCTTCTTAATCAAGGAGTGAACGCTCAGAGTGGCACACGGTTATACAATCTATATAATAACAGTTACCAAGTTAACTAAATCCCTTATTTTAAATTCTCATTGCAGTCGTGGTCTTCCCCAATTAGCTAGTCCCGCTCAGGTTCTACTTGATGAGTGGTGCATTGGATTCTTTCATCAGGCAATTTGTCAGGTAAAAGAAAAAGGATTTATTCATCAAACTATCGCAATACAAATTTACAAGACTTGTCATATAACTAAAGTAAATCTTTCTTCTAAGTTAACAGGCTTAACTATACAAAACTTGAATATTCTTAGTTGAATTCTACAATGAGACAATATTAGTTATGAATCAATCGGGAACCTTGGACTTTATCGGGTCTATCTCTCGATCCTTGCAATTCTTTCCACAGATCATTCCTTCTTCTGCATCTTCTTCACAGTTGTTTTTTCGATGGGCAGCCTGGAACTCACAGTCATGAATTATCCTATCCGATGCAGACGAGAACATCTCTGCTTAAGTTGGTCCACGTGGTCTAGGATGACAATCAGCTTCCGTTGATTCTCCCGCTTTATTGACAAAATGTCCCCACTTGGCTCGCTACTCTCGTAACTGCCTCTAGGCATCGTTCTGTTGATTGCACTCACGTATTCATCTCGGGGTATTTCTCGAGCTTTGCCCCTCGAGTGACCTGCTGCAAAATTGAGAGAAGAAAGAGGCCCTAGAGAGAGAGAGCAAGATAGCGGCGTCAAGTTTTATATATCGTACCTTGATATAAAAGGTACACCTATAGCGATCCTACAGCGTCATACCTGTCCGCCCGGCACTACTCCTTTGCACGTGGTTCCGGTCCTTCTCCTCGCTTCTCCCGGCAAACTCCTGGGTGCAACTTACTCCGTGCCTACTTTATTGCCGTGGGACACTTACTAATCCAAATGTCTTGTTTGGGAACTTTGAACTTACTTTTACATAATAACATAATTCTCATCAAATTTTTTCCATTGTTAAATTTACAAGAACAGGTAATATTTTGTTTCATAGACTAATCCAATATTAAAAGGCGTTTATTTAAAAGTTTTCAGGCAATTAACATCTCTACTTATATACAAGTATTTCTGTCATTGTTTTGATGCTTGTAAAATCCTGAATGAGATATTTCCCAACGAAATCTGTTCATTCAAGATTTAACGTTGGTAACATCATGTACTTTATGATAGTTTTGTTTGTTTTTATTAAACAGGAAGCGCTCCGTTTATATCCCCCTGTTCCAGTAATCCTCCGTTCTTGTACAAAAGAATTCTGTTTGGGTAAGTAATATTGGAAAATAAATAAGAGCAGAAGATATGTACCCACTTAGAATGTTAGGACACTTTAACACGAAAGCGAAGTAGGCAAATATTAATGGAGAAATGAGATGTGAATCACAGCATTGGTCAGAATAATATGCAATATGGCGTACTGATACAAGATTTTAAAAATTAATCAAATAATAATAATAATGCGAAATAAAAAGAAAGTGTTAAATAAATAAAAATTTCTTTATCAGTAGTTACAGGATTACATTTAACTAAAGTATTATTGATACAGGTAAATTTTATACTCTACTCTGAGAAAGTCACTGCCCCATGTGTGTGTGTGTGTGTGTGTGTGTGTGTGTGTGTGTGTGTGTGTGTGTGTGTGTGTGTGTGTGTGTGTGTGTGTGTGTGTGTGTGTGTGTGTGTGTGTGTGTGTTTCTTTCATTATTAACACTGGCAATAAAGTCTTGGTGAAAACAAAAGTTTATAACGAATAATAACTACTACAGTTGATGTCGACAGCATACAGCTATTCGTGTACTTCATGATTGAATATGGTAAACCCTAATGAAATCATCTGAACATCTCCAACCTAATATCTTAGTAGTTCAATTAAAATTGGATTAAAAGAGAAATATTTTAGTAGAATATCTATATTCAACCTATTGTTGATAATTAATTAAACGACTCCTAAGAGAGAGAGAGAGAGAGGGGGGGGATATTTCTTTCTAAACTTAAATGGAATTTTTGTTCCTTTTTTTATATCAACAAATTAGCGAAATACATAATAGTCTATTCAACTACTGTCATTTGCCGGCTCTCAACCTTTAACACAAACTAAAGCAAAGAAATTGAAAAATTAAATGACAAAAACTTTTTGAAGATTCATATGCTTTCTGACAGACAGTCCAGTTTAGAATTATTTGATTTCAGACGATCACATAATTCCTAAGGACACAACCATTGTCCTTCACATTATCCAAATGCATCATGATGAAGAAGTATTTCCCAATGCAAAAGTCTTCGATCCATCGAGATTCGAATCAGAAGAAAGCAGTAAACGCCATCCTTACAGCTATCTTCCTTTCTCTGTTGGTCCAAGAAACTGCATCGGTAAAGTAGAACACTTCTTATTGCATATTTCTTAGAAAAGTGTGTTAATTCCTAGCTTGTTTTTATTATTATAAAAACTCATTTCTTATTAATAAACATTATTAATACACATTCCTGGTGATAATGATATAATATAGCATTATCACCAGGAAATAACCGAATCCCAATGGCTAAACACAAAATACTGAGAAGAGAGAATCTAAGAGAAAGGTATCGTATAACCCGATCAAACACAACTCTCTACACAACCAGGCGTTATAACAATTTGTATGATCCACTGTGAGGGAACATCTTGATACTCACATTACTCAAATTTGCGTATAAAGTAAAACAGCTGAACAGTTACAAATTCTAACAGCACACTTTAGAACTGCAACAGTTACCATACATTTTGCATAAAACATGTTATCAAATGCTAATAAAAAGAAAAAAAAAACTGTTTATTTAAATGTTAATCCCACTGGCTTCAGAAATGCTAACTCAAGCTTCGAAATTAGTGGATATTCCGCCTCATCATCCTTTTACTGCGAATATTAGCATCTAAATCATTTTTATAATCATCACATTACCCTGTTATGCATGTAATCTAATCTACAATTATTATTATTATTATTATTATTGAAGCAACGCGAAAGTAACTCATATTCATTAATATATCATTTCCATTTCTTTACTTCACTTTAGACACACACACACACACACACACACACACACACACACACACACACACACACACACACACACACACACACACACACACACACACACACACACACACACACACACACACACACACACGCACACACACATAATCAAATATATTTAATTATTCAAATAGTGTTCTTAGTCTTTATAGACTTTATTTTTAGTGAACCAAAAAATGAAGTATTTATTGAATAATACACAATTAAATTAATAGTATTATTACTAAATGTAACGTAATCACATTTCTAGGTAAAATGTTACTATTATTATATATAGTGTAATAACCTTATTATATAATATACCATTATATAATATTATCTATAACCCTATACCTCGAGGTATTCCTGGCTGTATCCTTGTATGTTCACGGGGCCTGCTTGCAGGATGAAAAATGCCAGATAAACTGGCGGAAAAAGCCCTGCTGTCCACGCCCAAGACGGGCTAACTTGGCTATAGCTGAGGAAAATCCTCAAGTGTGTGTGTGTGTGTGTGTGACTGGGACAGTCTTCCCAGTCATATGGTTGCGAAGCGAAAAGCCACTAGACTATCCTCGCGGGCTCATTATTACTGTGCATAATATAATCATATTACTATGTAATGTATGAAAATACAATGTAATAAACATTCCTGTCCTCATTTACGCTCATGTGTAGACCCACACTTCACAGTGTAGGCGTTCGAAGCCGAAATCCTATGGAATAAGTTGATTAATCATTATTATTATTATTTCACCTCCACGGAGTCCATCGAGGGAGAGCACCAACTCTACAGCTCTCTGTTTCTACCACTCAATTCACCAACTACAACTGCACCAACACCATCTACCGTCAAGCACCACCACTAGCATTTCACAGACAATTACAAACATCCATGTCAACGACGGGATTCGAAACCGCAGCCTTTTGGCTGGAGATTTGATGCGCTAACCACTCGGCCAACCAGACTAGCCGATTTTCTATCTTTATATCTCTATATTTATATCTCTACATGTGTGTTCATTGGCTGGTTTGTCTGTTTCCGACCAAAGGACTTCATCTATACTGACTGAGCTACTGGAAGCTCTAATAAAACATTATTATTACTAAAAATGTTTGTAAATAATAAATTTACTTTGTATTGTATGATTGTACGAAATAGTAGGAAATATAATATTTTAATTGTAAATGTAAATACAACGTATAATCATACTTTCTCAAACTTTGAAGGAAACGTTGATGTGGACTTCAACAAACACTATTAATCCCATTTAATATCATTTAAATACCATTTAAACATTGCACTGAACCACAAGTAATAAAATGTACGGTGGTATTGTTGTCTAAATTGTACAGGGTATATGCATGTAATTACATGTAATTTATTTGAGAGATAATAATTTGTGTATTAAAAAAAAAGAAACATTTGGTAACCTCCATGGAGTCAACAGATTACTCGTTTACAGATTTCAATTCTGCTTATTGTATCAAACGTGTGTTAATTTTTGTTTATCTACTTTTTTTGAACATGCAGTTTCTTTGAAAGTGAATACGCATTAAAATATTAAATTATTATTATTATTATTATTATTTATTATCAAAAATTATGAAAATAGTAATAAATTATTATTATCATAAAAAAAATTAAGACCGAAGGTTGGATTTAGTGTCATTCTACAATGCAAAATTTACGATAATGAAATTAATATGGCATTTTTCTTAGAGGAATGCAGCATAAAAGTGAAATATTATTACTAAAATATTGAAACAAATAATTTTCTTTTTGAATAAAATTGTGAAGCAATAGGTTCTTCAACAATCAAAGATAGAGACGTTTTGAGTGTATAGATCATCATTATCATATCATCCATTTAAAGCAAGTTGCAACTATTTGCAACTAACAAGTTGCAAACTTTCCTGCCGAGAATCCGAAAGAATGAGAAACTCCGAAGAATTCTATCTTTAGTTCCGTAATATTAGTTACTGAACAGGATAGATATCAGCAATCTTGGAGAGCTTATAAAAAGTGCTTAAATGAAGCAGTTTCTAAATATGTCCCTAGAGGTTGAAGAACAAATGGGATGGGAGCGAAATGGATGCCCAACCTGTTGAAGAAAGAGAACTATAAGAAGATTGAAAAGAATAAAATTTCTTTTATTGTGAATATTGTACAGACAGCTAAATGCGCGGATGAAAATAAATTGGATGAGAAAGCGAACGGAAACAATAACTAAATTTATCGCTATACCTCACGTAAATAGAAAATAAATATTGACGAATAACTTCAGAAAATGCGCAAGGCATTCTTGTGTCAAAAGCAGTAAAGCAGATGGGATTGTTCAGTTAATGAGTGCTCACTTTGTTGAGATGTATCAACCAGGTGTGTGTAACATGGCGCACAGTGCTACTGCCTCATTGGATGAAGAATTACACGTGCATGGAAATGAGGTTGAAGAACTGTTGCATAATCTCGATAAGATTTTGTCTATAGGGACAGATGGGATATCAGCCCGTTTGCTGGGCTTTGTTTGTATAACCTGAGTCTCACTTCAGCAAACATATTTCAGGAATGGAAAGAATGTATATTTCCGTTGTACCATGGTAATGCAAAAATCGATGTATCTGACTATAGACCTCTCATTATCTCTGGTCTGGTGGTGAAGATTTTAGAGAAGTAGGTAAGAACTTGCGTAGCGTCTGCACGGAACAGCATGGGTTTACTAATATCAGTTCATATTTTTGCAAATTGCTCACAATTTATAACAATAATATTGCCGAGTTGGATAAATGGAATGGATACACGACGATACTGTTTGGTTTGCTAAGGCATTTAGTAGAGTACTACATGAAAAGTTGTTGAATAAACTGGAGAATATCAAATTGGAATATAAACTCTTGTCCTGGATAAATGGACTGCTGACAGATAGATATCAAAACGTTGTATACGGCTGGTGTGATTCTGCCAGATTTAAGGTAACCAGGGGTGGGGTGCACTTCAGGGTTCATTGTAGAAACATTGTTGTTCAATATATTAATGACATTAAGAAGGATCTAACAGGAGATTTTCAACTGTTTCCTGATGAGGCAAACATAGGCAGGGCAATCAGATATGCTGCTGATATTCAAGACTCACAAAATTGTTTGAATAAGCTGAAAATTGGGGCAATTAAAATTGCGATCAGTAATGTTAGTAAGCGTAAAGTTATGCACTTTCTCGTGATGATATTTCCAACGGCATATTTCCAACGGTAAATAATACACGAAACCGATGAAGTTAGAGATCGCGACTACTTATAAAAAACGGGATTAATTTTAAGCGAGTAATTTTGTTGACATTATTTAAAACATAACAGTATTTTACAAAATACGGATAACCAATAATTGAAAATTATGGTGCAGCTAGAAATGGCAGAGATAATTAGAAACTCAATCATTTCATTAAAATTCTTTGTTTAATTAAAGTTTTATAACCATTTCTTAAATTGAAACTTTCTTCATTTTATGTTTCAGGTCAAAGATTTGCTACTTGGGAAATGAAGATTGCTTTAACTAACATTCTTAGAAAATTTAACCTCAAGTCTCTGGACCCTCCAAATAAAGTGAATTATTTGCTAGAAATTGTACTTCGACCAATGAATAAGCTTCGAATACAATTTAGACCAAGACGAAGAAATGAGATCAGCTCTCAATCAACACTTGAATATTAATCTAATAGTCTATAATCGACAATAGCAGATGTTAATAATAATAATAACAAAGCTCAGTATATATAAAAAATTAATTAATAATAATAGCAACATGTAGATTGCTCATTTTTTTATTAATATCAAATAATATCATATGAAATGAAACTTAATGACAGTTAATGTAGTAAGTAAAATTAAATATGTTATTATAGTAATAAAACAGCAGCTGTTGTAGTTTGCGAATATGATAACATATAAACAATTAATAAATTGAAATGACTGTTGAAGTTGAATTAGTTGTTTTGTGGGTGATGTAGTCATACCAATTCATCAACACTTCTTGCGCCCTCTATGTCCATTAAATTGAAGCGAGTTATTTTATTTAACAAATAAAAATTAGTAGATTATAAATAATTCAAAACGTATAGCCAGAGAAATAATACAACAGAAATATTATAAAGTGAAATCATAATGCGTATAAATGATGGAGTTATATTTCACTATTAGTCTGAAGAAAAATATCTCGATTCCACTCACACACACACAAAAAAAAATAATGACTTCTGAATGTATTTCAATGTATATATATTGAAAGTATGAAAATCATGTATGATATAACTTATTTCACTTAACTTAAAGCAGATTTGAACTGTACTGTTGTTTGTAATATAATTTGTGAAAATAATTAAACATGGTTGGGTTTATCAACTGTATTTCATTGATATTAAAAAATAAAATAATAAACATCTTTATTGACACCAGAAGATTCTGATATAAGAGAATTTATTTGTGATTAGAACAAGCAGTTTTTCTGATTAAATGTGTCGTAACCAAATAGCATTACTACGGCAATGTGAAGTATTTAACATAATAGCTTTCATATATATATATATATTAACGATAGCTAATAAAAATAATAATAATAATAACAAAACTTCATTTCAATATTTCAATTATAATTTAAAACAAGAAATCAGCATATGGTTTATTTACTTGATTTAATTACTTCATTTTTATTATTAATTGACTGATGTGTTCGAAGAATTCATTCTACGGGATTTGTACTTTTTTTCATTTCAAACATGTTGCACTTCGAAACCATGGTTTTGTAATTATTATTTGAATGTGTGTGTGTGTGTGTGTGTGTGTGTGTGTGTGTGTGTGTGTGTGTGTGTGTGTGTGTGTGTGTGTGTGTGTGTGTGTGTGTGTGTGTGTGTGTGTGTGTGTGTGTGTGTGTGTGTGTGTGTGTGTGTGTGTGTGTGTGTGTGTGTGTGTGTGTTTATACTCTATTACGAACATTCTCATACTGTTCATTTCTGACTGTTATTGTTATTGTATTTGATTTGTTTATTAATCTCTAAATAAATCTATGCTATTCTGGTTCAAGGACAAACGACTTACTAAGCCACATCATGGAAATAAAGCTTCAATTATTTTACTCAGACCACTAAGCAGATTCAGACTTTTACTGCCCATCATATCAATTACCTAGGTCTATTGCCTTTGTGGAATCATCATTAAAACTAGATCTTAAAAGCAGATCTATCATAATTAATTTTCCTTTAATATAACCATACCAAAGAGCAATTTCTGTCCAAAAATGTGTAGAGCTTCTTAACTGGTATCCCCATTTAAAATATTAATAGATATATTTATTGTGTAATAAATATATCTGCTAGTGAAGCCAACTCTACATTCCCATGGTTTTGTCTGTTTCCACAAATGGGGCTTTGGTAAAGCGACTGTTGTCATCTTATAAGCATATGTTTCCTAGCTGGAAAAAACGATATTTACATTTTTAATCTGTATGTGACTTTCATGGACAGGTGAAATATGTTGCGGTTTGGTGGCGTTACCTGGTTACTAGCATGTTTTCTATCCACAAACTCCCAGAATAAAGATTTCATGGTCATTTTCAAGACGAACAACAGAAAATTCAGTTCTCAGTAGTTTTGATATTAAAAAATCTTGTTAATGCCTTTCAAGTGGGCTAAACGTTGTACGTATACACAGGCCACGGAAAGAATTGAAGAAACGGAAGGGCTATATGATCGTCTCTTGCAACCAGTCTAATCATTTATTATGTGTCAGAGTGGATAATTTCCTCTCATCAGCTTTCCTTATCGATGCTGAAGTACCCTAGTATTCTTTACTCCTTGTCCCCACACACACTCTATTATGTATACCAATGATCTTCTCTCTCTCTCTCTCTCTCTCTCTCTCTCTCTCTCCCTGCCTACAATCCTATAAGAATGATCTTTCTTCAGTCCTTCTTACTGTAGATAATGTTCAAATCACAAGTCATGAGTAATTTTTTTTTATGATTTTCACATCTAGATGATGCTGACATAAACACATCACATTCATACTTCTATAAACTCTAAAAACTCTGTATTCATTCTCGGTCAAAAGCATTAATTCTTGAGGAAGGACGATATTTTTGACAAGAAACGCGCAGTGTTCACATGAACACCCTGGTTTCGTAAAGGGTAAATCGGTTATGAAAAATCTGCTATCTGGGATGAAGTCAACAATCAAAATTACAATGTTTGTGGCTCTGAAGTGATTTATTATAATTTAAGATACATTTTATGATCTGTCCAATTAAAATTTTCGTCTGAAATGTCGAGATAAGTATTAACGATCATCTAGTGAGAAGAAGAAAAAGAAAAATTTAATATCAGAAAATTCGTGGGAGGTTGCAGAAATCATAAGTATATTAGTGTATGGCGTTATGGGCTAGTGGTAATGAAGCACGAAGGAATTCCTTTATAATTTTCATAAGCAACCAGTGGTTGGAGTCGGAGAAACAGGAGAACAAGGTCGGTTCGATATACTTGAAGCAGAAAAGTATAAAAGATATTCAACCACACCTGTTGCTTCAGTGATATGACGCAGAATACCTTACATCAAAAAGGTGGTTTAACACTGGAAGAAAAAAAAATTCATATCCAACCTAAAGAACATTTACAGACATCTGTATCTCCAATTGTAATTTAAACTATCAGTTTTTCCCTCAAAGATCATATAAGCTATCCTCTCAGTCAGTAAACCAGAAACTTGTTTAAACATCCAACTGATGTTTGACCTGCTCAATAAATTTCCAAATATATATAAATAATAATTGCTAACAATAGTTTTAACAAAGGAAAAAATTTATTTAAATAACAATCTTTACAATGGTTATAACTAAAATCTATCTTCACACTCGTCTCGAAATTTTTTCCTTTGTATTTCTAATTACCAATCGATATAAGTAAGAGGTTCAATAGGAG
This sequence comes from Typopeltis vanoorti, assembly GCF_054136105.1. NCBI lineage: Eukaryota > Metazoa > Arthropoda > Arachnida > Uropygi > Thelyphonidae > Typopeltis > Typopeltis vanoorti. Next base: position 42,807 of record NW_028328226.1, read on the forward strand.
ATGGGTAACTTCTAATCTTCAAGTCATCATTAGTAGAGGAATCATAAGGAGAGTAGTTGGACGAAAGCTGGAGATGAAATTCATCCTCGATGTAAATATCGCCAGAAGGTGTTTCTATCACATCGTTTAACTCCCTCTGGAGGTGAACACTCGAGTCTTCAGATCTACTCAGGCTAGATTTACTGTGAAACGTTGAAGTCACGTGTCTTTTCCTACAAAGCGCCCATATCCACTTCGCCACAAGACACATGCTTATAATGCCTATCGCAAGGCTAAACGTATTTGCTTCTGCCAAGAGCATTTTAATTTTAATGCATTTACTAGCTTTTAGGTATTTTTCGCCCAGAATGTGTTTCTTGACGGCTAACTTGAGTTGGTTCATATCATTCCACATTTCCAAATATTGAAGATACCATTCCATAAAAGATATATCGAAATCTGGGCTTTCCTCAATGCATCCAAGAATCTTCAAATATTTGGTGATTACACCTTCCGTTTTGCCATTATCACCGAATCGGAAATACTTCCTCCAACTATTGTCTTCGGTTGTTATTAATTTCTTATAGTTTCCTGCAATCCATCCATAGAGAGAAACTATCTGTTCAGATGAATATTGATTGAATATTTTTAACATTGACATGCTGCTTGAATTGTTACACTCAACGCGTCTGTGGTTTGAAATCCCCATAGAGCTAAGTAAGGCTAGCTTGAGTTCGGTCAGACCTTTCAACGTTTCCAAATATTCAAGAAACCATTCCTTAAAAGATCTCGCTAAATCTTGTTTTTCCTTAATGAATCCCAGAATCTTCAAATATTTGGTGATAACACCTTCATTTTTGTCATTAGCACTGTATCTGAAATATTTTCCACAACCAATGAGTTCGATTCTTAATTTCTTACAGTTTTCTGCAATCCATCGATAGAAAGAAGTTATCTGTCTAGTCGAATATTGGATGAACCTGCTCGATCTTGTCATGTCGTTTGAATTGCTTAAGTCAACTTGACGGTGGTTGGAAATCCCTATACAGCTCAGTATTTTTTGGAAAACATAGGATACTTCTATTTTCCCTATTTCTCTCCATAAATAGTCTGCAAATGATATAGTCCTTTCCTTTATGTTTTGATATATACGAGCTATTCTGTCACGAGAGATCTCGAGTTCATTCATTGTCAGTCTAGTAGATTTGCTGCGTATCTGCAAACTCAATTCGGTCACCTCTTGTTTATTAGTCTGTTCGACGATTGAAAGTAAAGTCACTAGTATTAAAAACATTGTCTTATAACGAGGCATTTTAATCTTAACATAAACGTCCACTTGAGAATAAAACAGTCATTAGGAACTTTCTTCTTCCTTATATAATATCAACGTCCACTTAAAAATAAAATAGTCATTAGCAACTTTCTTCTTCTTTATATAATAATCACTTCAGTGCGCACAGTATAAACGTTTAACTCAAATGATAAATGAACAATGAGAACGAGGTAGGTTTGTTACAATAATAGAAAATAATGCTCAATAATGTTTATTACGTAAGTTCATCAACCTACAATGTTGTTTCCATGGATACCTCGTGTGACGTTTTTAACAATAACGGTTGCATTTGGTTGGCACTTTTTTTATTTAATAATATAATTTAAATTGATATTCTGACACGAATACATCATTTCGTTATTAAGATAAATCAATTTGAGGTTTCTATTAATCTGTTGTTGCTTTGTTTGATGATTTGTTCATTTCGTGGAATTTTTTATCAATCAAGATGTATTGCAAGCAGTTTATTGCTTACTGCTCATATCTTTGCCATCAAGCTGCAATTTAGCATCCAACATTTAGTCGACTTTGGTGGGAAAGAATTTCAGATTTTTTTTCACCGCAGCAAAATAATTTTTTTTTTCTACTAATAATTATCAAGAATGTTCTAAAGATGTTTAAAAAAAGAAAGAATAAAAAGAAGTGTTTGCAGTTTGAAGCTATTTATCGGGAAATATTCATTTATGAGAAAGATTTGTAACATATTTACATACCATAATATAAACAAAAATTGTTTATAATTATAAATTTGAGAAAGAATGAAAGTATGAACTCAAACTTTGTACGTCAAAAGTAGATTGGTATTAACCACTTCCATAAATTTCATCGAAAAATATTGCGAAATTGCTTTTTAGTAATTTATAGGACAACCTTGTCTTATAATTCACACAGATCTAATTAGATTTGTTTCTTGGTAGTTTATCGGCCATTATTCCTCATCTTTTCTAACTCCCCGTTGAACCATATAGAAACTTTTCAAAAAGATTAGTTGCTATATTTAGTTTCTTCTAGTAAATGATAAAATATTGTTTATTTCAATTCTAAATTATAGATTTCGTAAATACAAAATCTATAATTTCTTAATAAAGCGACTCAACTCATTCTTAAATGGCAAGATAGAGAGATAGATAGACAGAGCTAGAGAGAGAGAGAGAAAGAGAGAGAGAAAGAGAGAGAAACACTACTTGCAGAGACGAAAGTAAACGAAAATGAATCTCTACATTCACGTAAAGATTTATTTTATCTTTATTTTGTATTAAATAAAATATCTGTTTGATAAGTTGTATATTTCTAAATACATATGATGAGAAATCTTGATGACAATACAAACTGCTTCTATTTATAAATAACACCAATTTTTCTTAACTTTCATCATTGGTTCCTGAACAAAATTGTGTAACATCTAAAGAAATTTCCATAACATACAATTTTGCTAATATTTACAACTATCAGTCTTTACAATGCGAGATAGCGATATCTATTTGCACGTTTTGTGTTGCTTTCCTTGTCCAATTGTATTTTATGTCTGTAGATGTGTGTTTGTAGATACGGTTTACCTGATTTGATAAACCAGATTTTCTGAGAATAAAAAAAAAAAAAAAAACTACACTTCCATGTGAGAACAGCTCCCTCACCTCAGCTCCCTCCTAACTAATCGAGCTACGGAAGCTTCCAAATTCTGGAAGTCTCTAAACATACCAAAGAGGTCTAATACATGCTTCACATATTCTTGAAACGTATTGTCACTCATCCCCTCTAGATTCATCCCCCGAATTGGCATTCATCTCCTCTAGATTCTTCATTCAGCTTTCAACAGAGATGAATTTTAAACCACATCTTTCATTATGTATTTCAATATAGAATATTTTAATTATTTTATTTATATTTTGCATGTTTAGCCTCTAGACCAGGCTTTTCGGCTATGTAAAAAGGCAAAATATAAATAAAATAATTAAAATATTCTATAGTCGTATCCTAGCGTACTAAAGTCACTGTAGGTTTTAAAATCTATCATACATCAGGTGAACACACTCACAACACATATCAAGTACTTTTTATTTACAAGAAATGCGTGTTATTTGTTCAGATATAGCTTCATTTCCCGATTTAATATTTTATAGTTATTACTACTCACAGAAAAGTGAATTAAGAGTAGGAGCATCTAGAGTTAGAGTTAAAAAATAATCGCAATCATTTGATTTTGTATTAATCGTCCGATACATCTTCCCGATGTTGCCAGCGTTTGTTTTGCCAAATATCTTGTTTCACAGGCAAGAGATTCCGAATTTGTAGAGAAAGAAAGCTGTTTATAGAAAAACGAGGGAAAAAATTAATTCTCTGATGAAGGGGTGCAAATACATTATAAGCAAAACTAGAACGTTAGAGAATGTCTCATGCGAGTGCTCACAAACAGACTGGAAGAGTATTTCTCAGTTTTTCTGAAACTACATTCTGTCTGGTCAAAACATTTAATTTTAGGGAGTTCTGTCTGCCATATAAATTTAAGCAAAGATACGCATAAACCATTTTATACTCTACTGATTTAAAGTAGTGCGTATTCGAAAATTAAATATGATAAAATCAAACTCTACACTAATAAGAATGAAGAGAGAAAAACTAATGAACTAAAAAATAAACTTAAACATGACATCCAAAGCGAGAAAGCAAAGGTTAAGATCAACGAAAAGTAATTCATTTTCCAATGCGTAACTTAATCCTTCTGTTTATCATTTTCTGAATCGCTCCATTTTACTTTACGTCTGCCCTCTTGAAATACGTCTTCCACTGAAAATACGATCCAAAGAATATCCATATAGACATTCTTTGTGCAATATTTCCAATTAGCGAAGCCTTTCTGATTACAATACACGGACGCCTGCATGAGGCAACTTTGTGAGCAGCTCTAAGCGAATTCGCAGTGATCGTTGATTTAAAATTTGAACTTTGGCTTCCTTCTTTCCCGTTAATTAAAGGGTATTAGAAACGATTCCTTCAGTAATCTTGAATAAGTAGAATTAGGCCTTTTCATAAGAGGCTTTTGTCATAATAGATAAAACTGATAAAAGACGTATGAACGATAATAGATATAATCTGTAAAGAAAAACACACTTATATTCTACCAAAGTTATCTCGCAAAATCAGCCGTTTATAATCAATGATGGTTGTTAAACTTCCTATACCAATGTTCCTTAGAAATTAAGGAACATTGGTATAAGGAACATTGGTATAGCCAAGGTTGCCTCTTTCCACTTCAGGAAAGAGGCAACCTTGGCTATGGACTGATTATTCAGCTATCATTTCTAACGACTGATTATGCAGTCCTTAGATATGTCAGCTTTTATGAAGAGCAATTTGTGTGATTTAAATTAAAATATCCAAATACAATTCAGAAAATTGATATACTTAAGTAAGGGAGAAAACTATTAACTTCACCTTTTATTTATTTACATATTTTTATTAGAATTGTCCGATTGCATAAAAATTAATTTTTAACCAGCTCCAGTTATCTCACTGAAAGAAATTTGTTGTTTTTCATTCATTAATATTTAATCCAAGAATAATGTAACTTTAATGATATTAGAATCCTAGAATAGCAGCGTAAACACTTTTACGCGAAAGATAATTGTGAAAAAGAAGTCCTTTTTTGAGGATTTTTTCCCCCTATGATGTACAGGGAATTGTTCTTTTGTAGAGGCAAAAGTTTTTTTTCCTCATGAAAAATTATTCGAATCACTCAGTTCAGAAAAATCGATCTTAGAACTTACGTTATTTCAGGATATAATATTAACTATTAAAGCAACGTGAGATTGCTACTGTTATCAACGTCTTTCTTACATGCTAACTCTGCTCGACTACTAGTGATGATCACTGGCGATGACTAGTCTAATGATAGATCAAATGACGTCCAAGGCCGTGCCAAAATAGAAGCACTAAATCCTCCCATTCGGATTGAATATGTTATGACCTAAGTTCGCTGATATTAGTGAAAATTGGCTCCCAGAGTCAAATTTAGCACTGAAATCGAGTAGAGGATGTGCTCTTTTCAGGACAAAGAGTAGAAATAGGAAAGCATGAGGAAAAGGAGGGATACTGTTAATTATAGAATATCATCGGAGTTCAGATAGTGCAGTAATTCATGAGAAAAATGAGGATTCTGAGTGAAGAAATCACAGAATAAGTTCAGGAAAAGTATTCGAAGAAGAACTAAAATAAACTGCGGTAAAGGGACTGGAAGATAGAGACAACAAAGTAGTGTTGTCCTATCTTCCACAGAAGCCAAAGAAGAGATGGATCTCACAGGAGACATTAAAGATAATTCAAGAAAAATGAACATTGAAGATTAGGAGAGAGATATCTGTGGAAATGGATGTGCAGTACAGAGCGAAATAAAATGAAGCGAAGAAGGCTGTTAGAAGGGACAAATCAAATTAGTTAGGGGAAATAATGCTACGATATCAATATACTGTGATAGACAAGATACGCATATAGGATGATCAGAAACATCGACAGGAAATGGTGTCCAAAGCAGAACACTGTAAAAGATGAAAATGGTGATTATGATGAACTCAGAAGAAACAGGAGAGAGATGGAGAAGATGCTGCTCAGAGTTTTATGAGACACGTGAAGATGATGAAGTCTAAAAGAGGATAACTGATGAATTGAGGGAAACGACACCACCAAACACATGCGGAAAAAATAATTATGATGATATTTATAAAAGAAATAAGGAAACTAACAGAAGAAATAACGAGAAGGATGCTAACATCAATATTTAAAAACTTATGAGTAATCGAGCATCTTGTACAACTTGGAATGCGATGGACATATTCTAACTGAGTTAAGAATTGTAGTGAAGGCCGAATTTCAAACAGCCTAATTCGTATTCAGCGCATTTTATGATTAGGCTCTAAAACAAGAACAAAACAACAGATTTGAAGCAGAAAAATAAATCACGTAAAAGGAATATCCTAGAAAAACAGTTAATAAAATTTAAAAAATTGAAAGACAAATGAAAAGCGTTTAGACGGATGTCAGCTAAAACTCATAAATGAATGGAAAAAAGAAATCACAAACGGAATGAGCTTTTATCAACACAATGGATTCAATACAGTACATAAATGAGTACGAAATTGAAAAGGCAATTCACAAAAGACCTACTGGAACACTAGAATTACCGTAGATATATTTTAGCGCGTAGTATTTAATAAAGTAACAAAGTAACAGTAAAGATATTTGATTAATTCTTGTTTATGTAACCAAATGTACATAAATAAGATAAAAGAAAACATTGGAAACGTGGGGGGAAATTCAATTTTAAAGAACAGGTCAGAATTACGTTTAACAAATAAAAATTTCCGTTTTCAAACTGTTTTCAGATTTCTTTTTCAGAGTGTTTGTTAAATAAAATATTTATTCTGACAAATCCATAATTGGAACAATTGAAAGACAAGAGGGAATTAATATCCTCTGTCTGGATTTTAATACTGATTCTCCGTGGAATACAGCGAAACTGCGCTTCTTCTGCAAAAGCGTGGGGAAGTTTAGTTAGTAGATGCATTTCGTTACTCGCTGTAAGAACACGGTCCTGTTTATTACAGGGCTGAAGTGACTTAAACGTGTTCTGTCTTTATTCTCTAGAGGCAAAGTTTTCGATTTTTGTAAAATAAATAAAAATATAGAAATTATATAAAATAGGAATAATTTTTTTTATTTTATTCAGGTATGATCCCAGAGTCAGTGGTGTGTTGGTAAAGGTTTAATAACAGGCTAGCGAGAAAAAAAACTTCCATTATTAGCAGCCATCCGCGTAACTATACACCTGGGCCGCTTCGTTTTAGGGCAATGACCCCAGGAGATTCAGCACACTTCTAGAACCGCGAAATCGTTGACAGATGTCGAGCATGGGAATTTAATACTTTGATGGGAATTTTTGTTCATTTTATTTTTATTTCATTTATATTAAAAAGAGTTGCTGAGAGGGGACATCCCTATCGGACCCCTTGGTTTATCTCTCTCGTATATGATAGCTCGTGATTTAATATTATTTGTATTTGATTTTTTTCATATATACTTGTGATAGCTTTTAGGATATTATTTGTTATCTGTCTTTCTTTTGAAATGTTAAATAATATGTTTCTTTTAACTTTGTCAAATGCTTTTTCAAAGTCAATAAATGCAATATGTGTTTCTTAATTATATTATCTTCTTTTCTCTATTATTAATTTTAGAAAAAAGGCCGGTCTATACATGATCGTCCTTTTCTAAATCCATTTTGTACTTCTAAAATAAAGTTTTCGGAATATTTTATTAGTTTCCTATTTAAGATTCTGCTATATATTTTGTAACAGGAATTTGGTATACTGATATCTCTATAGTTTTTATTTTAGGGTCTTCTCTATTACCTTTTTTTAAGATAGGTATCACAATTGGTTTTTTCCATTCTATTGTGGGGGGGGTTACTAGTTGAATAAATTTTATTTAAAAATAGTAGGATTCTTTCTTTGAGTCTTGTTCCTGCGTATTTTTATAGTTCTGAACCTAGTTTATCTTCTTCAGGTGATATTCCCTTTTTCTTTCTTTCAGGCTGATTTATAATTCTCCTTTAGTTATCCCTTTTCATTTTCTTTAATTGTTTGCCAGTTGCCTTTTTTAAAATATTTGTCTGTCTACAATTCTGTGTAGTAATTTAGAAATTCTTCTCATTTCAATTCGGTGTTTAATTTTAAGTTTTCTTTGGTATATGCATTTAAGTGTTTCAAAATCTTATATACATTGGGTCTTATTTTATATAAATCATGTTATAAATTAGAAACAAATTTGTTCCATTATCCTTTATGTCTTTTCTGACTTTTCTTTTAGCTATGGCTCTTATTCTTCTAATCATTAATCTTCTAATCTTTTACTGCTTAACCATTTGTGATAGGCTTCTTTTTTCATTTTGATTATTTCTTTGATTGTATCATCCCATATCTTCAGATTTTTTCCTTTTATTGAATTTTTTTGTCTTTCCTAAGCGTTCATTTACTGCTGTATTTAGTGTGGTTTTTATATTAAGCCATTCTATTTATATATGTATTTCTTCATTTTGTTTTATTTTATATATATATTGGTTAATTCTTTGTTCAGATAGCCATTGTACATTTGTTTCAATCAATGGTCTAGTTTTATAAACAAATGTTTCAATTTTTCTTTCTGTTCTTGTTACTTGTAGCCATTTAGGTGGTAATCTTAATTTTATTTTAACAAGGAAGTGGTCACTGCTTATATCATATCCTCTGTGAACTGTAACATCTAGTGAAAATTTTGATGTCTTTTCATTTAATATAAAGTAATCTAATATTGATTTCCATCCTCTTGCTGCCCAAGTATATTTATGTATGTCTTCATGTTTATAGAAAGAATTCATTATTTTTAGGTTATTATAAACTACAAAGTCAAACAATTTTTTACCATTCCTCATTAGAGTATGTTCTCCATGTATTCCTATATTATTATTAATTTTCGTGTTTCCAATTCTTGCATTTAAGTCTCCTGCTAAAATTATGTAATAATTTTTTATTTATTTATTTTTATATATGTTTTATAGCTGATTATAAAAATCGATATTATCCTGTTCTCTTCCCTCTTCTGGCGCATATAAACCAATTATTGTTAAATAGCCTATATCCATTTTTATTCTAGATTCTATTATTCTTTCATTCCATAATTTATAATGATTTAACTGTTTTGAAAAGGAGTTATGAATCCAAATCATGACTCCTGCTTGTGCTCTTTGGTCTCTGTCGACTCCACTGTATATCACATTAAAATTTTCGGTTCTCATAGTTCCTTTTAATTTCTTTTTTTGTTTCAGTGATTACTACTATTTTAAAATTTCTTTCCTTTAATAATTGGTCTAATTCTATTTCTTTATATGCTTTTCCTCTTTCATTCCAGTTTGCTATGTGTATTTATATTTTGTCGTTTTCATTTTTGTTTTACCTTTTCCATTCCAGGGTCGTTTCCTATAGATTCAATCCGATTATCTTTTTCTGTCAGCCTACTAGTAGATTAAGTGTACTGCATGTCAGGTGACTAGCCTGACGATGGAATAGTTCAGTGGTAGGGCTGCTACCTTAAGGCTTCTGAACTAGCCTTCTTCCGAATTTAAACCCAGAGGAGAAATAGGGTATATTGAAGGGGGAAAGAGTAGATTATAGAATAATTATAGTACGGTTTGCAGAGAGGGCATAGTTGTAAGGCCAGAAATGAAAAGACCCCATGGCCATCGAGTATCTAATAGCATAAGGATCATAAAATAAGAAAAGTTGGCTGATAAGGCCTTATAGGAAAGATTAAATTAAGTGGGCTTCCTAAAAGTAGTAGACGGAGAGGATAGATACAGCTAGGGGTCCATGGGAGTGCCGCTTCCCTTACAATCAAGATAATTGCCTCTTATAACCCTGTTGGTTCACGAGTCCTTATTCAGTATATTCGGACCACCCCACCATACACACAACTACACACACACACACATACGCACGCATGCAGGCACACACACACACACGCACTCTAACATATCTACAGTACTGAATATACCATAAGTGTGCATTTTAATAATACAAAGCATCATACATCTCCTCCAGGAGATGTGCTTTGCTTTAGGGGTAAATATTAAGATTAGTGATCAGAGCATATTCTACTTTTACAATGAGTTGCCTTGGTCTTGCACTACGTGCAGGGTCCACTAGACTTGCAACACTTGCAGGCGCAAACTTGACTTGTTTGTCTGTTTGCTTACTTGCGAAATGGAGTAAAACCAGGTTTAGAATAGCATGTTATCTTTAACATTTATTATACCCAAGGTAATATACTTTCTACATTTATATCTCCTCCTGAGATTTTTATTTAATAAGGTTAAAACACTTTATGATACCTTGTTCTGGTAAAATACTTATAAGCTCTGTATTACTAAAATCGTGGTATTTCTAGCCTGGCTCCCACTGATGAGACCACAATAAATGTCGAAATTAGTCTGAGTAGTTGCCCCTTGACTTTAATACAAAGCATCATACATCTCCTCCAGGGGATGTGATTTGCATTAAGGATAAATATTAAGATTAGTGATCAGTGCTTATTCTACTGTTACCATGAATTGCCTTGGTCTTGCACTACGTGCAGGGTCAGCTAGACTTGGAACACTTACAGGCGCAAACTTGACTTGTTTGTCTGTTTGCTTATTTGGGAAATGGAGTAAAACCAGGTTTAAAATAGATTGGTATCTTTAACATATATATATATATAATATATATATAAATAATGGTCTATGTTTTATAGACCATTTCTGAGTATCCGGAATAAGGGAAGTGAAACTGTTGCAATGATCGAGTTTATTCTCCCCAAAACCATCGAAATAAGTGAGACTTGGTTGAATAAACATGATATCCTGACAGGAATAGAGATGGACGGTTATGATAGTTTTCGTGGAGACAGTCAGAGAAGAAAGGATTAAATAGGATGAAGTCTTTTAATGGTAGCAGAAGAGTTATCTCCATTTAAGGTGAAGATATAAGGGGCAAATAGTGGGAATGGTTTTGTGGCAGTATGCTGCAAGGTAGACGTAGAGACCATGAAATATTTACTTGGTATTGTTGCAGATC
>NW_028328227.1:0-142968 GCF_054136105.1 Typopeltis vanoorti
ATTCCACACACATCACATTGGACAAATTCTCTCACATTATAGTTTTTGAACAATGGCGTCGTATTTTTGGACGCCATTATCTTACGTCGCATTGGCGCCATATTCAAATATATGAAACGTATCGTTAAAGACTAAATTAATTTACGGAATTTACACCAAAATCACACAGACACAACAAGCTACCAAATTTAGACAATATTACGTTGTGATTTTTAACATATATTCTAATTTCCATTCAAAATTGTACTTAGCTTTCGGGAGCTCCCTGAAAACACGACCGTTCCCCTGGCCCTCTAGCAGCGACTGTGATTATATTACTATTACTATCACTGGTATTACTAGTGATATTAATAAACTACTGGTATTAATATCACTGGTATTACTACCAGTGCTGCTCAACTCTTTAACATAGAGAAGTTTAGTTCGTGAATGAATAACAATTGAATTAAAATATGTATGTTGATGAATTTTAGAACATTAACGCTTACTTGTATGTAGATGCGCAAAAATGAGACTGGGATCGAATACTTGTAAGTATCAGTAAATAAGAACCACGCACGTGTTGCAATCTCGCTCCCATTGCACCAGCCGGCAGGAACCACAAACATTCGTTTATTGGTAAATACGTCATTTTGGCCTACTTGATTGGCCTCAGTAACTATTTTTATGACCTTACTCCATCTTACAGGTCCTATTCATGGACCTGTAAGATGAAGGTACTGATCCCACGATCAGTACCTTCAAATAAAAATCTTAATTGCGTTGTCATTACCTCCATGTCTTTTGTCATGGAGGTAATCCAAGTTAACCGAATTAAATATTACCCATACAATAATGTCTTATATTTTTCTGTCAATCCCCAATCGACCACTGAGGCCGAATCGACCCCTAACAACGTTATATCTACCCCTTTGGCGACCACTGATCTAGTAGATTCAATGTCAAAGTGTATTCCAAGGGTGAGAAGGTTAAATAAGGTAGGTGTGAGATGGATGAATAAAGAGATTAAGCACGAAATACAGAGAAAAGGGGCATTGTGGAGGCCGCATAAGAGAAGTGGAAATAAACAATTTCATGAGGTCTACAAAGACCAGGCAAGGAGGGTGACTTGGTTGGTGAGGGTAGCTAAAGAGAGGTATAAACAGCAGTTAGCTAATGAAGCCAAAAAGAATCCTAAGGAGTTCTTTTGATATGTAGCCAGCAAAAGAAAGAATGATTATGGAAGGATGACATTGATTGGGAAAATGGTATAAAGACAGCTGTTGTGGAATGTGTTGTGGAGATTTATTTAATGAGATTTATTTAATTACTTAATGAGCAATTCATAAAGGGCTTTCAATCTTGTGAATGTGGCTTCATGGAGAGTGCAGCTGATGATAAGGAGGAGAGACTGACTGTAGGTGAGCAGAGGAGTATGGGGAATTCAGCAAACTAGATGTTAATAAGGCTGTGGGAATTGATAATATATCACCACGTATTCTGAAGGAATGTGCCAGGCAGTTTACACCTCTCTTGACATATTTTTTTAATATGAGTCTTGCACTCGGTCATGTCCCTAAGGAGTGGAAGGAGGGCAAGACTGTGCCACTTCATAAAGGAGGTGATCGAACTCAAGCATCAAACTATAGGCCTGTCTGAGTGTCAGATGTTGTGGTTAAGTTGTTGGAGAAGCTTGTGAGAACTAGGATCCAGAGTTGGGTTGATAACAATGGTATTATCTTTGATGGACAGCATGGATTTGCTAAAGGGAGGTCATGTTTTAGTAATCTACTTACTTATTACAATAAAGTGACTGCTTCCTTGGACAGAGGAGAAGGATACACAGTAATATACTTGGATTTCGCAAAAGCTTTTGATAGAGTACCTCATGATAAGTTGACAGTCAAACTAGAGCAGATGGGGTTGGATATTAGATTGGTGCATTGGATTGGAGACTGGCTATCTGATAGGTATAAACAAGTTGTGTATGGGGGAGCGATATCCAGGAAAAGGAAAGTCACTAGTGGGGCGCATCAGGGGTCTGTTTTGGGGCCATTACTGTTTAACTTGTATATTAACGATATAGGTGAAGATTTGGATGGAGATATTTAGTTGTTTGCACTTGATACAAAGTTGGGATGAACCATGAAGAGCAGTGCAGATATTGTGGCTTTACAAGAAGGCTTGAATAAATCGAGTGATTGGACGCAGAAATGTAAAGTTTTAAAATTTGGAAAACAAAGATGGGATGCAGAATTTATGCTTGGTGAGGATATATTGTTGGAGGTGGAAGAAAAAAGAGATCTGGGGGTGATAGCGGATAACGATCTGAAACTCAGGGTACACATAGCAAAAATCGCGAAGACAACACAAAGGCTTCTGGGAATGATGTGGAGGACACTGACTTGAAGAAATTGGGAGATTCTTGTTCCATTGTGTAAGGCTTTGATTAGGCCACACATGGACTATTGTGCCCAGATTTGGTGACCTGGTTTTCAGAATGATGAAGAGATGTTGGAGAGGGTCCAGAGGCGACTGGCTAAGGTAGTTACTGACCTCTGGAATGTCGACTATGAGGAAAGATTGAGAAGATGTAATTTGCTGAGTCTGGTGGACTGGAGGAAGAGGGGAGATATGATATAGATCTATAAGTTGGTAAGGGGTTGTTATAGGTTCAATGCTGGAGAAGGTCTACAGAAAATAGTGGGAGATTGGGGGAGAACCAGTTCACACCCTCTTTATACAGTTTCCAGGGATGACCTGGTTCTCCCCCAATCTCCCACTATTTTCTGTAAAAACCTGCCTCTCACTCCGCTGTGAGAGGCAGGTATTTTCGTTCAGAGTTCTAAATGATTGGAATGCCTTGCCTGAGAGTGTGGTGTCTGCAAGGAGTTTGAAAGGGTTGAAGGCACGGTATGATGAGCTCTGTGTGTGTGATAAAAGGTCCTCCCAGAAGAGTCTGTGACTCCATGAGATCTTGGGGTAATAATAATGATATTAATAATAATAATATTAATATAATTAGCGGCTATTTTAGCCTGTTTTTGTTTAGGAGTGTCCCTTATATTTTATACACACACACCACACTCACACACACACACACACACACACACACACACACACACACACATGTATATATATATATATATATATATATATATATATATATATATATATATATATATATATATATATATATATATATATATATATATATATATATATATATATATATATATATATATATATATATATATTAGGGCATTAGGGGCGAGTATAGAAGGCAATTATGGCAGAATAAAAAAAATGTGGAAAAATTTTGTACATACGTTCTATTTGGTTTAAAGATGCCTTCTAAATCCGAGCTCTTGCTGAATGGTTGTATGTAAACTGGGGGGAGGGGGAAGAACATGGAGATGTGCTTGAGACACGGGAAATAATTTTGGAAACCCGGGTTACTATTAAAAAAATATATATATATTATTTTGTTGTGGGGAGGGGAGGAACGTAGGGGAAGGGTATCCTTATGTGGAAACTGGGGCAACGGTTTACGGGGTGTGCACAGTTTCGGTCATCGTCTGACCATCGTCGGAACTTTGTGGGAATGACTGTAGGGCTATGTCAAGGCTGCAAGTACAACTTGCAGGTACAACTGCAAGTACAACTTGCAGCCTTGACATAGCCCTACAGTCATTCCCACAAAGTTCCGACGATGGTCAGACGATGACCGAAACGGTCCAAACCCCGTAAACAGCTTGCTGTCTCAAACTTCGTAAATTGCCAGACAGTAAAGAGCATCAATGCAAAGGTCGCGTCTGAAACGCACATGTCGGCCGTAACGCCACAGGCTAGAGCTTACCTGGAAGATGTCGTGAGCACAGTTCCCTAGAAGACAGCACCTAACGGCAGTAAGGAAATAGAGGATCATCTTAAGGGCATAAAAATTAAGGGTCATGCGGAAAAGAAGAGACAGAATATAAGGCAATATGAGCCACATTGTGGGGCTTTTTGTTCCTGATTTCACCTCGAGGATTCCTGACCAGAGGAGGACGGAGAACGGACGAGCCAGGGGTCCATGAGGTCGGATAGCGGGCAGGCCTCCTGAGTATGCTGAACAAGATTCCACGACGAACCTCACACGAATCATCGGTCTACACAGAGAATGTGCCAGTCGCTGAATGTCCCACTCAAAAAAGGAACGGAGATAACCCTCAGTCGCGGAAGTAATAAATTCGAGTCCGGATATTGTAGAAGGGACGACGTAGCCATATGCCAGGCGCAGAAACAACCGATAGAAGGATGACCCGAACAACACGTGGCAGTTAACAGACCTTCGGAAAGAACTGGGTAACATAAAGACCTTTACTATTTATTTGTAAGAGATAGAAATTAATGTTAGATTAAGTTATGTGGACATTTCATAGAGGACTCTGATAAGATTTAGTAATTTGAGACAGCAATATTCTGTTGAACAAAGAAATGTCAGGAATGAATCTATATAGCTGCATGTGACTGAAATTATATGTATATTTGTGTTTAGTAGATGATCTTTACCAGATAGCAACAAGTTGTGAAAGTGTCTTTAAGAGTAACATGCATGAGAGTTTGATTTAGAGTAATATCGTCATTTAGTTCTATTGTTTTGTGTGATTAGCATTGTGATCTGTGTGCATTTTGATTAATTTAGCATTGTGTAACTAGCTTAGCATGAGATATTAATCTATTAAGAGATTTGGAGGTCTTAGTAATTTAATCCAATTTTAGTTGTAATTGCTATTAGTTCCAATAAACATGTTTTGTTGCATATGCCAGACTCATGCCTGATTTCGAGATATCAAATTAACACTTATAAAAATTTAGAACCATAGCGGGAGGGAATTTAACGAATGTGTTTAAGTAATAGATCATTGCCCACGATTGCAATTAGTACCAATGTCTATTTAGAGTATGTTAGAGTGAATGCCCATCAATCTAGGAATATTCTCTGAATCTGAATAAACTCTCATTATAGGATACTTGCTGGCGCAACAATAAATATAAAAATTTGCCAGTATCCGGAAAGGAATCATTTTTAGGTAGAGACGATTTAGGCACACATAAAGAAATATATAAAAGAGGATATTGTATGACTAAAAAGTATATATATAGAATATAAGACAATAAATAAAAATATAGAACTACAGAGAGAGAGACAAAATATAACACTACTGACATATCAATATCTTAAGAGTGATAGCGAAGATTTTAAGTGTTGATAAAAATTTGCAAATAGAAATCAGTTATTAGGCAGCCTCTGCTTTTCATGGAAGACTGCAGATATAATAAAGGGAGGTATGTCAGAGCATACCTTATTCTTTCTTCTCTTGGCCTAATTGCAAATGCTCCATAGGATTATTTTTACCCTCATATGTTAACTGTTGCTCAAACTGCACTTTTGTTACGCCCTAGCAAGCGAACCTTCTTCCTTTCTTGCCCTTTATGCAACTGATTATTGCCACTCACCTTGTGCTGCTTTCACAATGCTTTTTTCTTCCAGAATACCTTTTCACTCATCCATTTTACACCTAAATTGAACATTTTTCAGTTGGTTGTACTATAAATTAAAGATACCAAAAAATTATATACTTGGTTTAATCCTTTATCCAAGTGTAAGCAATTGCATCTGAAGTATCTTCAGGACTGGAGAAACTCATGGCAAAGGTGGTATCACATCACTTGCTTTAGTATCCCATAATGCAAAGCACATTTCCTTGCAGACATGTAGTTGTTAAGACAGTAGTTGTTAAGATCTTCGAGAAAGTAGTGAGGGACCGTATACAGCATTCGGCAGTGAGGGTAATGTTATCTGTGAGAGTCAACAAGGATTTGTGAAAGGACGCTCTTGTTTTAGCAATATGCTAGCCTTTTATAATAAAGTTACAAGAACATTAGATGAGCGAAAGGCATATACTGCAATTTTCTTAGACTTGGCAAAGGCATTTGACAGGGTGCCACATGATAAGCTGATATTTAAGTTGCAGCACATGGGTCTGGATGTCAGATTGGTCAACTGGATTCAGGATTGGCTGTCTGATAGGTATCAGAGAGTTGTGTATGGTGGAGCAGTTTCCAGGAGGCAGCGGGTTACAAGTGGGGTCCCACAGGGCTCAGTACTAGGATCTATATTGTTTAACCTTTATATCAATGACATTGCCAGTGGATGGAAGGGGATATTCAGTTGATTGCGGATGATGCGAAGCTGGGAAGGATTATTAGTAATAGTGCAGATGTGGTAGCCCTGCAAGAGGATTTAAATAAGCTAGATAGATGGGCAAATGAATGGGGGTCAGTTTAATTCAGCAAAATGTAAGGTCCTGAGGTTTGGGAAACATCAATGGGATGCTGCATACTCTATGGGAGGAGTTATACTGGAGGAAGTAGGGCAGACAAGAGATCTGGGGGTTGATGATTGATAGAAACCTGAAATTTAGTGGACATATTGACAAGGTGGTGTAGGTAACACAGAGGATTGCTGCAATTATGAGAAGGACACTGACTTTCAGAGATAGAAGGGTTATCATTCCATTGTATAAGTCTCTGATCAGACCACACTTGGACTATTGTTCTCAGATTTGTCCCCAGGATTTGAAGGGGATAAATGAACTGTAGAAAGGATACAAAGACGGATGACAAAGATGGTTTAAGGACTGTACAAGGATAGTTATGAGGATCGGCTGAGAGAATGTGGACTGCAGAGTTTGGTGGATATAATAAGGAGAGGTGATATGATTGAGACTTTTAGACTGTTGAGAGGTGGTTACAGGGTTGACACAGGGGAGTTCTTTCGCTTGGAGGCCATCCCTGGAAGTTACGAAAGGAAACTGTGAGCAAGAGGGTGAGGAGTGGTTTCTTTGCATGGAGGGTGGTTCAGCCGTGGAATGCATTGCCTGATGGAGTGGTGAGAGCAAGAACGGTCAATGAGTTTAAAGAATGGTATATAGACTTTGTGTTTCTCACGTAGGGACATCCCCTCGATGAGTCTTGACAGACTTTATGTCTTAGGAAGGACCTCCCACGATGAGTCTTTTGACCCCATGGAGGCCTGAATAATAATAATAATAATAATAATAATAATGTATAATGCTCTGCATTTTGGGAAGAGTCACAGCTCAAGAAATATATTATGACCAAGAAATTAGAAAGATATTATGACCCTTAACATAATACTCCGCATTATGCCTAGACCTGTTTTCCACAGATGAGACCTTTATTGAGGTCTCATGTGTGGATATCTCTGATACCTATCAGACAGCCAATCGTGAATCCAGTTGACCAATTTGACATCCAGACCCATGTGCTGCAACTTGAATATCAACTTATTATGTGGCACTCTGTCAAATGCCTTTGCTAAGTCTAGGAAAATACCAGTATATGCCCTTCCCTCATCTAATGCTCTTGTAACTTTATCATAAAAGGCTAGCCTATTGCTAAAACAAGAGCACCCTTTCACAAATCCATGTTGAATCTTACAGATAACATTACTCTCATCTGCCCAATGCTGTATACAGTCCCTCACTACTTTCTCCAAGATCTTACTAACTACTGATGACACAAACTGGCCTATAATTTGACACTTCCAGTCTACTACCGCCCTTAAACAATGGCAGTATCTTATCTTCCTTCCATTCCATGCGCACCTTTCTCGAAGCCAGAATTTCATTGAAAAGACAGGTCAAAGGCAGGGTCAATTCCTTATCATATTCTCTCAAAATTCGTGATGAAATATCATCCAGTCTCACAGCTTTACTGACATCCAGAGTTCCCAGTATTTGGAACACACTTTCCTCCTGTACCTCTAAACCTCGAACCTGCCCTATCCCTCTAGTATTAAAATTGATTCTTCCTGGATGAAAACTCTAATAAAGTGTTCATTGAACAATTTCACTATGTTCTCTGCATCTGTCACTCTATTCCCATTTTTATCTCACAATGTCATTTTTCCACACTCATTTCTCCTCCTACTGGTGGCCACATAGCTAAAAAATTCCCTAGGATTTTCCTTGCATCTAAGGGGAAATCTTTTCTCATATTCCCGTTTTGTTTTCCTTACCATACTAGTCACTCTCCTGGTCTGTCCCTTATATTCTTCATGCATTTTCTCTTTACCTGTGTCCTTATATTTCTTCCACAGCCTTTTTCGCATGCAGTTCCTGTTTAATATTGTTTGTCATCCACTTTACTCCAAATTGTGTCGTCTTCTTCACTCGCGGAACACAGGTTACCATTTATGCTAATAAATATTCCTTCAAAATTTCCCAAGCACTACTGAGATCCCGGCCTTCCAATTCCTCACTCCACTAAACTTCACCAAGTTTACGTCTAAGACTGTTATAATCACCTGATTTATAATTCCACATACGTTTCAGTCTCTTCGATACTCCTGTATGTCTATTCATTTTCCAAGTCAAAATATAATCCTTTCTCACAAAATTTCTGACATGGCTGTCCATCACCCATGTGATTACTTCATAGTCACTTTTCACCAACTGGTGGTAGATGTGACATTTCCTTTACAACAATATATTCTGATGAGATAATCAAATCCAAGAATCACATCCAAAAGAATCTATGTGTGTCTTACATGGCTTCTTCATACAAGTCTCTGTTAATATAACATAACTGAAATTGCATATAATTATCACCCTTTTCTTATCAGCCAAACCAGTTTGCCTAAATAATATCATTCTCAGTGCCTTATACATTACCTGGTCTATAGCAATGCACTAGTAAACATTTCATTTTGTTTGCCTCCACTTCACACCATACTGCTTCAAGACCACTGTCAATATTTTCTCCTTGCATCTCCACCCGAGATGGACACAACTCCTCTGCCATCATCAGTAGCAAACCTCCTCCCTTTTTGTTTTGTTTGCATTTACAAAAGACTACATATCCCACCATTTCTATTCCTGTCAGAATATATATCACTTATTCTATCTTATCGTAGTTTACGCTCACGTGTAAACAAACACTTTTTACTGCGCGTAGTCATTCAGAACTGAAAATCCTATGGAATAGGTTGGTTATAAATTATTCCAGGTTTTTATGACTGTAGTCGCATGTGTTCACAGAGCCAGTTTGACTATTCTGGAGAATGAAAAACCTGTGTTTCTGGGTGAAAAAAAAAAACCCTACTAGCCAATGAGACCTGGTAACTCACCTTTCATCGAAAGAGACCAGATAAAGGTTCCTCACGTCACTGACAGGAACCGAACCCATGTCTTCCTGAGCAAAGGGCTTCGTCAATACTGACTGAGGTATCGAGTCTCTCTCTCTCTCTCTCTCACTTATACCAACAATTTTTGGGCAAATGAATTCTATCTATGCTACAATTTCATTTCCCTTCTTTTGAATATTTCTAGCAATTGTAAACATACATAGTAGCTCATTTCTGTTGCTATAAGAACTCCCAACAACCCTACTTCTTGGAGAAACTTGGGTGGTATGACAAGTTCTTGACCTCAACCATAGATGGCAACATTTTTTTGTAAGTTGGTACATCTGTCATAAAGACCCATGTGATATTGCCAGTCATTCTATAAAGTGGTTTGTTTTATACAGCTGTCTGATGCAAAAGCGTTGTCTGTATCCCTTGAAATGGATAAAATGAGTACCATGCAGTTATGAAATTATTTCTAAAAGAAGATTTAATGCCAAAAGAAATTCATTCGAAGTTAAAAAAAAAGTTTACTGGCAGCACTCTTCTCCTTCACTTTTGAAAATTAAGAAATGGAATGCCGAGTTTAAACGTGGCCATACCAGCCTTGAAGATTATTCATGTGAAGGACGTCCAACAAGTGTAACAACACCAGAAATCATTTATAAAGTGCACGATATGGCAATGGATGACATGCGAGTCAAAGTGTATGAAATTATTGCACCTATAGGCATTTCAGAAGAATGTGTAGGATATATTTTGCGTGAAGAATTGCAAATGAAAAAGCTTTGTGCAAGACGGGTGCTGTTGTACTCACAGCAAATCAAAAACGTACTTGCATGAAAACTCTGAACAGTGCTTGGAGTGTTTTAACAAAAATAAAACTGATTTTGTGCATCGATTTATTACTATGGATAAGACACGGATTCACCATTACACACCAGAATCCAAGCAGCAGTCAAAACAGTGGACAGAAGCCAGTTGTCAGCGCCAAAGTAAACAAAGTCGGTTCCATAATCAGGAAAGGTCATAGCATCGGTGTTTTGGGCTGCTAAAGGCATTTTGTTTATTAATTATCTTGAAGAGGGTAAAACAATAACTGGGGAATATTATTTTGATCTTTTAACCAGACTAGACGAAAAAATTCGTGAAGAAAGACCCAGTTTGCAGAAGAAAAAAATCATCTTTCATCAGGACAATGCACCTGCCTACAAAGGTGTTTTGACAATGGAAAAATTAAGGAATCTGCACTGAATTGTTTTAACGTCCATCCTATTCCCCAGATTTGGCTTCCGCTGACTTCTATCTCTTCCCAAAACTAAAAATTGTCCTCAATGGTCAGGTTTTTCTACGAATCAAGAGGTGATTACAGCTGTAGAGGGATATTTTGCAGATCATAATGAGAACCACTACAGCGAAGGGATAATCGTGCTGGAGCATTGCTGGTATAAATATATTAGTTTTAAGGGAGATTATGTTGATAAATAAAAATAATTTTGAAATTATAAATTCGTTTTTTCATTATTATGCTGAGAAATTTTCAGACCACCCTCGTATTTGCTCCACACTCCTCCTGTCCCTTCCTCTAACATTACTGATATTACTCCCCTCCCAGACCTAAATGTCACCTCATCATCCTTGGTTATCTTAATTCTTTCTTAACTCATACATCAACTCCTGAAACCATCATCTACACTTCTTATGCAGTGTCTTCCTGTCAAACCTGAGCTCTCCACATTTGTCTGTCCACCCTGTGTTCCTTCTCTCTCTCTCTCTCTCATGCTTCTCACCTCTCCATTTGCAAACTTTTGTAAATCCCTCCCTGTCAGGCACTGTTTGTGATGGAGGATACTTGCCAGTGATGTTACTGGCAATTTTTATACTTCCTCTTTTTTTACTTTTCATCCCATATTCTTTGCTCTACTTCTCCACTGAGTCTTTTTTACTATCCCATCTTCAAGACCACCATCAATGGGATTCAACACCCTGCCATCGTTTTTACTATGCAGTGTCTCCTGTATCCACCTGGAAAACAGCAAGGGAGGGGGGATCCTTGTAGTCTCATACTACTTTGGCCTCTGCTTCAGCAAGATGGGTAGTCCTGAATGACTGGCCATGATAATTCTGCAAGTGAGCTTGGCTGCAAGGGTCAAAGATGTTGCAATAAGTCTCTCTAGTGGAGTGCCTCAGGGGTCTGTATTAGGATCATTACTGTTTAACTTTTATATTAATGATATTGGTGAAGATTTGGATGGCGATATTCAGTTGTTTGCGGATCATGCAAATTGGGATGAACCATGAAGAGTAGAGAAGATTTTGTGGCCTTACAAGAAGACTTGAATACATTGAATGATTGAGCACGGAAATGGGGATGTGAGTTCAATGTCGCAAAATGTAAGGTTTTATAATTTGGAAAACAAAGATGGGATGCAGAATTCATGCTTGGTGAGGATATATTGTTGGATGTGGTGGAAATAAGGGATCTCGGGGTGATGGTGGACAAGGATCTGAAATTTAGGGGACACAGCCAAAATTGTGAAGACAACACAAAGGCTTCTGCGAATGATACGGAGGACACTGACGTGTAGAAGTAGGGAGATTCTTGTTCCGTTGTATAATGCTTTGATTAGGCCACACATGGACTATTGTGCCCAGATTTGGTCACCTTGTTTTCAGAAAGACAAAGAGATGTTGGAAAGGGTCAAAAGGCGATTGACTAAGGTAGTTTCTGATCACTGGAATGTCGAGTATGAGGAAAGATCGAGAAGATGTAATTTGCAGAGTCTGATGGACAGGAGGAAGAGGGGAGATATGATAGATAACTAATAGTTAATAAGTGGTTGTTATATGATCAATGCTGGAGAGGTTCTACAGAAAATAGTGGGTGATCGAGGAGAACCAGAGGTCATCCTTTTAAACTGTATAAAGAGGGTGTGAGTAGGGGAGTGAGAGGCAGGTTTTTTTCGTGCAGAGTTGTGAATGATTGGAATGCCTTGCCTGAGAGTGTGATGTTTGTAAGATGTTTGAGTGTGTTTAAGACGGTATGATAAGCTATTTGTGTGATAAAAGGACCTCCCAGATGTGTCTTTCACTCCATGAGGTTTTGTGGTAATAATAATAATAATAATAATAATAATAATAATAATAATAATAATAATAATATTGTACATCAATTCAAGTGGATTAGGTGGTACACCTAGGTTCAGGTAAATATCCTATGGAATAGCCGAATGATATTCATGGGTATAAATTTCTAATTAATTTACTTAAAATGACTTTACAGATTGGTGAAAAAATACCTGGAGTGACAGCAAACAAATTTCTATATCATGTAATACAATTGAAGAAATCGTATAAAAAAATTCCAACACTAAAATAATACTAACAATAAATGAATTATATGCGATGATAAAATTTAGAGAAAAATCTTGCAACACAACTGTGATTTCATGATTATATCAAGAATCAGGAACTTGAATGGAAACAAATATTACATAGAAATTTGAACGTTACTTTGTTTTTAGGAAAAAGAGATTTAGCATTTACAGGTAAAACACCTTTGTTAGGTGATCCCAGAAACGGAAATTTGTGTGGACTTTAGAATTAATGAGTCATATAACCTCATTATATATATATTATATAAAAAATACTTGGACAATATAAAACAGTTCCAGTTATCACATACGTGATTGCAAGTACATTACTTATCAGCTGAAAGCCAGAATGAATGTATAGGATGTTGAGCAGATAATGAAACAAAAGCAATTTTTGAGGAAAGAGCAAAAGCAAAGTATTACTCAGTAATAGTAGTGACAACTTGAGATTTGGCTCATAGTGAACAGACGGTTTTCATATTGCGTTATTTGCAAGTGAGTGACGCTGGAAAGTATATGAAAATAGAGAACAGTTTTTGAAATTTATTCATTGCAACCAAAAAACTGGAGAAGCGATTGTCAACTTAATTTGAAGGACTTTTGAAGAACACAAAATACCAATAGCCGATTGCTATGGCTGGGGTTATGACATGGAGCCAATATGAGTGGCCCCTATAAAAGCGGTAAAAGTTTTATTTTGAAAAAAAAAAAAAAAATCTTTCTTAGTAGAAGTGCACTCTACAGCACTTGACCGCACGACGAAAGGCGTTCGAATCTAGTCGCCGACTAGAGGAACTTTTTCTAAGCCTTTTCTTGACCAGTTCCAGAGTTAGTCGATCTCTGGCACGGGCTAGCGGGTTTTTCGTCCCGTAAACTCAAGAAATTCGGCCGTCGAACCAACACTATTTTCAGACATTAAATATATTGTGTTATGGTTAGGGACCACCAGATGGTGGCACTTACTAGCCGCCTTCTTCACTGCGTGCCGATTAATTAGTGATAGCCTTGGGCCAGCTATCTCTGATTGACTACCAGTGGAGATTGAACTGCCCGCTTAGTCTCCAAAAGTTAGATAGGGCAAAAACACGGCCTTGCCTTCTCCCTATACGGGAACAAAAAGGCGTTAGCTGATTTTTTTTTTCTGAATTATATTCTCCCTGTGCTTGTCATTCATTGAATCTTTGTGGCATACAAGCTGCAGAAACTTGCATTGAAGCAATTACGTTTTTTTGGGAACGTTCTAAAATAATACAATATTTTAGTTCAAATCCTCAAAGATGGAATATTCTAAAACTAAATATTGGAAGTTACCTGCACAGTTTATCTATCACATGTTGGCCAGGAAGAATAGATTCAGTAAATCCATTCACAAATAATTTAGGTGCTTTTAAAAGAGCAGTGGAAAAAATTTAAGCAGAAATTTGAACTGATTTAAATGAGATTTTAATTAACATTCATTCCTTTCAGTGCATAATTTTAGCCAATGTTCGGTTTACAGAAACAAAATTTTGCAGTAAATAATTGCAACAATTGATATTGAAGAAACCAACAACAAAAACTTAATTTTGGACATGAAAAATATTAGATAAAAATGGACCAGTATTTTTAGCAAATGCAAATTTGTTACTGAAAATTTCAAATTGAAATACCATCCACAAGTTTTTTGCTAAAAATGCTAATTTAGAAAAAAACATTTGCAGATGAAAACAATCTGGAGAATGATAACTCAGAAATTCACAAATTAAAAAAATTGAAGAACACTTGAAAATTCATACATTTTATAAAATTCTAGATTTCGTTATTAAAAAATTTACTTGTCAATATAGTATTCTTTCAGTACGCGTTCCCCGCTTCCTATGCAGGGTTCGCGTGTTACTTAGATGCGACTTCTTGTTAGTTCCACTCCCACCCGACCTGTGGCCTAGTCTGCCGCTGGGGGGGGGGGTATATATTTTTTGCTGTAGAAGCGTATGTCCATGGAACAGGTTTTCCCGCTTGCGGGATGACAAACTGGCGGAAAAAACCCTACTGCCCGCGCCCAAGACCGGCTAACTTGGCTATGCCTGAGGAAGATTCTTCAGCTTCTCACGCTGGGACACTCCTTCCCCAGGCATATGGTTGCGAAGCGCAAAGCCACTAGGCTAACCGCTCCGACTGACTTGGCAATATAGTACTGTGAATGAAATATGCAGTTCACTTGGATTTTTATGACATTAGTTGTTAAGTAATGTCATAAAATGATTACAACAAATGAAAACATGCCACAAATATAACTGCTATATTTCCAAAGAAATTGCCGATGAAATAATCCATTTAAAAAGCATCACACAGCTACTTTTGGTAAGAGTCAGTATTTATCCCTTCAGCTATTAAATAAAATAAAACAATTATATATTGAAACTGTTTCTCAACATTTTCATTGCCCTCAGAATATTTGCACACTACCTGTAACTGTACAGCAGGCCAAAATGTTATTCAGCGAATTGGCAAGAATAAAGAAGAATGTGTTTTTTGCAGTTTTTTCCCTCCTGCATACAGACAAATCGACTTTTTAGAAATCATATAGTTTACAGACACAAAATGCTAGTTGTGTTGGCGGAAAGCATGAGATGGCATTGATGTAGATGATTGATAGTAGAGGTTCGTTGTAGTGGTGGAGACGAAGAGTTGTATAGTAGGTGTCCTCCTGTGGTGAGGCTTAGGACTCCTTGGAGGATTCATGAATAATGAATAATAAGATCTACTATGTGCCAAAATCATCTCAATAGTTCTAGGTACTTTGGCTATTGAAACAGTGTTAGCCACACAATTAGATTTTGATCATATTATTCAAATGTTCACAATTAAAAACCAGGAAAGCTCTAATATAGATGCAATTATTTGTTATAGAGTAAAGTTATGTTATACAGTAAAGTTGCCAATTGGTTTTTGTATGAAATAAATATTAATTGTTGCTATTATATCATTAGTAATCTGGTGTGTGCAATTTTGAATTTGATTTTTTAATCTGACATTGTTAATGAATTTTTTGGTATTAATAAAACAGGAAAGTGTAAAAATAATTGTTTTATTTGCTTATTTACTTTGGTCTCCTGATAATTAATCCTGATAAGTTTAAATACCTCTACTGTATGGTACAGACAGGGGGTTAGCTATCAACGCCCCTGTCTGTACCATACAGTAGAGGTATTAAACAAGGTTGTCCACTTTCTGGTCCTTTTGCTTAGAGTAAAGATGTTGTTAGTGCATCCCACTCCTAAATTTTCTTATCAAACCATAAGTCTGACAGCATATGCTGAAGATGTAACAATTATAATCCACGAAGACTGGATTATGATAACATACAAACAGCATATCAACAATACCAAGCAGTTTCAGGAGACAAACTAAATGCACATAAAATCACAGGATTGTGGTTTGGAAAATGGAAAATCTAAACCAACTCCCCTGTGTCTGGTCATCGGTCTGCAGAGGAAAACAAATACACTCATTACCAAAACCAAAGACGAACAATATTTCTGAAGTTACAACCGCAAACTGAACCAAATCAGCTTATGGCAATTTGTATAACTGACGATTTTGAATAGAAAGTGTGAACACATTCAAATTACAGAATCGCGTGCAAAGGAATCACGTGGTAGCACTCGAAAGGCAGTGCTGAGAGATGCAAACTTCAATTTCTTGTAATGTCTCAAAGATAGATGATCATCCAGATGATTTTACAATAATTCTTTGCTGTGTGAAATCATCCAGATGATTTCACACAGGAAAGAATTATTGAAAAGTTTAAATATTTACTGATATTGCCTGAGAGTTTGGAATCTCACATAGTGTTGTATCCAGGTTGAGAGTAGCACTTCAAACCAATGTAATGTGTTCCAGACATTAGATACGAGGTCGCCCTTACTCTACCAGGGAGCGTGAAGACAGATTTTTAGATCATCATCATCATCATCATCATCATCATCAAATTCCTGCCATGTACCCTCAAGGGGTGTACAGGATATGACAGCATTACATGAAAAAAATTACATCATTACTAACTTCCTATCTACAATTTTCCTCCAAATCAGTCTGTTACTTGTCAAGACTCCAACATTATCAGATCTTATATTTCTATCGTCTAATGCACTTTGTACCGTATCAATCCACCTATATCTTTGTCTTCCTCTGGGTCGTTTTGCTGCCAACCTGGCACAGAACATTTGTTTTGCTAATCTTGCCTCGCCCATTCTGTTTAAGTGACCACACCACCTGAGATTAGCTCTGCTAACGCATTCCTGGATGCTGACAATGTCAAGTTCTTTCCTAATATCCTCGTTTTTATATGATATTGCCATTGATGCCATCTGTTCATGCCTAAAATCTTTCTCAGGACTCTCATATCTGTGGTTTCTAGTCTTTGGTCAAGTGTTTTACTTCTGACCAAGCTTTCAGATCCATAAGATAAAATTGGTTTGAACGCTGTCTTGTATACAGCTAATTTAGTGTTCAGACTAATTTCTCTCTTATGCCACATGAATTTATTCAATTGACTTCCTACCATACCAGCTTTGCAGATTCTGTTGTCTATTTCTATATTTAATTGACCATCTTCAGTAAAAATCGTGCCTAAGTAGCTGAAATGTTTCACTTGTTCCACAGGTTCTCCAATCACAATACAGTTGATATTTTCAATGATTCTGCCTATTTTTATTGTCTTTGTCTTTTTATTGCTGACCTTCATACCATATCTATTACGACAGCTATTCAATTTAGTCAGAGAATCCTGCAGACTTGTAGGGGATTTATTTAGAAGTATAACATCATCCACATAAAGCAAAGAGCGGACATTAACATCTCCAATTTTGATATCAGGTTTAATACCACATTCCTTCATAATGTGATCCATATAGATAATGAATAACAGAGGGGATAATGTACATCCTTGTCTCACACCAGATTTAACATTAAACCATCTTCCTGTACTTCCTTCAATTCTAACTGCGGACTTACAACTCAAATAAAGACTAAGTATTGCTTGATATAATGCCCTATTGACACCATATAACTGAAGCGTATTGAATAGCTTCTCTCTTGGCACCTTGTCGTATGCCTTTTCCAAATCGACAAAACTTAAATACAGATCTTTGTTGTATTCCCATGCTTTCTCGACTATTTGTCGTACAGTGAAGATCTGATCCTGACAGCCTCTATTTGGCCTGAATCCAGCTTGTTCTTCACCAAGCTTTTCTTCCACAATTCTTCTCAACCGTTTCTCAAGTCTACTTGCATAGATCTTGCCAGGAACACTCAGTAGGGAAATACCTCTGTAATTCTCACATTCATTTTTATTTCCCTTTTTATATATTGGTACTATGAGAGCTCTACTCCAATCATCGGGAATTCGTCCCTCTGTCCAGGCTTTCTGAACTATGCACTGCAGCCACTGTAAGACTCTTATACCACCACACTTCAGCATTTCTGGTCGAATATCATCTACTCCTGCTGCCTTTCCACATTTCAAGCCTTTGATGGCTTTTTCTACTTCAAGTATGGATATGTATTCCTGACTGCATGCCTAGTCAGTGTTTTTTACCACTGTGCTGTCATCATTGCTTGTTTCATTTAGCAGTTTTTCAAAGTAATTACTCCATACTTCAAGGATATCTTTTTCTCCCGTTTTCATGTCATCTTTATCATCTCTAACTCCTTTTACAGCACTCTTTCCTCCATTCCGAAGCTTCTTCAACAACCTCCAGAATATTTTGCCACCTTCTTTATATTTATTTTCTATATTCTTGCCAAAGTCCTCCCATGACTTTTGTTTAGCTAGTTTTACACAGTGTTTAGCATTCTTGCATTTTTCTCTATATTCTCTAAGAGCACAAGCTGACTTATTTGATAGGAACTTTTGATATGCTTTCTTCTTTTCTTTCACTGCCTCTTTATGGAGTTCTAATTTTTCTATCCTTGCAGACAACTTCACCACATCCCTCTCTAGCTGAGTCAATTAGGGCTTTCTTCAAGGCTTGCCACTGAATCTCCAAGGTCTGATTCCTTTTCTCAAACCCTTTCATTTTTTTTTCAATAATCTTTGTGTATTTTAGTCTACAGTTCACATCTGAGAGCTTCTCAACTTTTATTCGCTTTAAAACTCTTACATGTTATTCTTTTCAATATGAAATTCAATTTTATCATTCTCAAGACTAAATAGTGATCACTTCCAATTTCAAATCCTCTGTACACTCTTGTGTCCTGTACCAGGGAGAAAACATCACTATCAACAATAACATAGTCAATGAGACTTTTCTTATTCCTAGCCTCTTCTCTCCATGTGAATTTGTGCACATTATTATGTTGGAACATGATGTTAGTAATAACCAGTCCATGTCCTGAGCAGAAATCCAACAGGTATTTGCCATTATTATTAGCTTTGCTCTTTTCTCGAAATTTTCCCCAAATATTTTTGTATGTCTCACAATCATTTCCTACTCTGCTATTTAGATCCCCAACAAGGACCAACTTTTCTTTTTTCATTGTGTCAGTTGCTTTTTCTAAAGCCTCAAAAAATTCCTCCACTTCCCTTAGTAGAACCTTCTGTTTGACCATAAGCACAAATAAGTCTCATTGTCCAGTTCCCCATTCTCATATTTGCCCACATTACTCTACTTGAGACTGGCTGCTATTCAAGAAGATTAGCCTCCTATTTTGTGTGAATAGTATGGCTACTCCTTCTTTTCCTTGATTGTCATTGCCTGAATATAACATTTTGTATTTATTGCTCAGAAAGATCTCACCAGTTTTGGTCTTTTCTGTTTCAGTCACCCCTATTATGTCGATCTGGTACTTATCTAATTCCTCAGCTAGCTCCATTTCTTTGCCAGTCAGGCTTCTTACGTTGATAGTACCGATCTTTAACTCTGGTGATGTTGAGATGGGGTTTGTTTTCAGATTTGTTCCAGTAGCTGACTTTTCGCTGTTCGCCCTGGTTCCCTGGCGAAAACAATGAGGGCCTTGTTTAACCGGGCGATGCCCCAGCCGGCATGAAATTTTGTCATATTGTACCATCATTCTATATTTTGGTTTAACCAATAAGAATACAATTTGGTCGGCTAAATCCCAAATTGCCTGCCCATCATTGTTCGTTCAGTATCAGGGTGCACCACGAGAAGGTTGGGATTGGACATTACGTCAGAAGCGCTGGTCAGTTCCCCGCATTCCTTTAAAGGCTATGTGGAGGCCTCCTCTCAGTTATACAGTTTGACCCTTAAGCACCCCCTGACCCTTAAGATTTTTAGATATAATAGCAAAATGTGTTCAACGCACCACAGCAGGTCAAGTTGCAAATTCATGCACAACTACATGAACACTTTGAGAAACTGCAGCAAGACGTCTAGCCAGCAGTAGACCAATTAACGCAAAAATAACTACCACTGCTGCTAACGTCATTTACTAAGAAAATGGAATTGTAATTTCCACCACCAAAGAAATGACTCCATTAGAATATTATCTAACGGAGATCGGAAAAACTTTACCCATAAAGAACATCACTGAGATGTCTCGTGTAGCTGGTACTGTGCCGGTGAATTTTAACCACATCTCGATATTGCAAAAAAGACGTTGACATCAGCGTCTATCACCTCGTAGCAGCCCTAATAGCACTTGCTCCAACAAAATAAATCACACGTTCCCTTGAAATTCCTCATCAACTCATCAAATCCATGTTATCAAGACAAATTTCCATTACAGGAAAAATATACGCATTATCAGCAACAAAGAAAAAGCCCGAATTCGTCCATATCAAGTGCTATCGAAGACAGGCATTAATGTGCTTTCCAAACAAAAACGCACTACAACCTGCCAAAATTAATCAACACATATATAAATGGAATTACGTACATTTACTACTTATCTGTCTCATCACAGTGCTTCGTCTGTCATGAGGAAAGTCACATTAGGAAACACTAAAGCCAGTGGAACAAAACAACATTGTAAACGAAGAAAATCAATGCATAGGAAAAAATAAACCAAAAATCGTCTCCCTATCACGAATTTCAGAGCTAAGAAAATCCTGAACTGTACAAAATAAGACTCACGTCGCTCTCGAATATTTGCCGAGCAATGAGATCCAAAACTCTGATAACGAAGTTTCCCAGCAGGCAACACTTAACAAAAAGCATGCAAATAGTGACCACCTGGCAGAGATGACCAGGATGAAAAAAATATAAGCATTCCTTGGACAAAACAGCTAGAATTATTAACCCGGCATTTTACTCATCCAAAACCTCATTAGATGAAAGAAACTACTCTCGGAATGGCGTTTCATCATTTGCATCCAATCATGGAGGAAGAGGGTTCCCAGACAATGAGGACCTAAATATACTTCCACATGAAGACTTAGAAGAGGAAGAAGCTGAGGGGGGACCTTCGCCACACTAAGAGTTCCCTAACCATGAAGCAGCTGTCATCCTCCATACAAAAAGTGTGAAACTCTCCTCACAAATTATCCATAGCACTTAAATATACCATGAGAATCCCAGAACTTATATCACAGCTTCAAATTGTATACTGGAAAATTAGCAGGGGAGGTTAACAGGTGTAAGTGTATCTGCTATCTAATTAATTACAACAAACACAATACCTGGACCAATAATAGATTAATCTTATATTCAACGTTTTCATATACAGAATATCATTGAGTTTTTTCTTTCAGTACAAAAAGATGTGCCTCTGCTTTACGCAATAGAATAGTCCTTAACTAGGTACAGAAATATCATATATATCTAATACGTCTGCAAGAAACAATATCAATTTCTCATCTAATTTATTTAGAAAATGGATGGAGTGGCCTTATGACCTACATCACCATGAAACTCACAACACGAAGGAATTAGTTGGATTGCAGAGATGCTGAGGGTGCGCCTTGTATGCTCATATAAAGGCACCCAACCATAATACGCAGCATGTGTTCAATATCTACATACCACAGCAGGAGGATACTCTGGCATTACAAATCTTGGACATTGAAAACCATCTTTCCAGTATTGACCAAGAACATATAATAGCTGGAGACTTTAACTGCACTCTTGACCACAAAAAAGACAGATTTCAATGTGCTGATCACCGTATCTCATTAATAAGACAACTTCAAACACTGGTAAATGATAATGAATTCATTGATGTCTTTCAGCATGAACATCCAGATTAGAGATTCTACACAGGTCTGCAATCAGAACAACTAATAGGCCTTTCTACCAAGGGCGACTGAACAAATACTACATTACCAAACACATTGTTCCTCTACTCAGAAACATATCACAAATTCCTTCCTGCAACTCAGATCATTGCTTCATCAAGCTGGAACTTTTATTATCTTTTTAAGCATCTAAATCAATAAGCGCTTATTCGATCTTTAACAATATCTTCATGAGAGATTCAGATTAAGTAACAAATATTCAGGGTTTAATATCTACCCTCATTCAGTCGAAAGCGAATAAAGACCCAATGAAAACATGGTGACCTCACCTAAAATTACAAATAAATCTTTTACGCAGAGCTACAGTCAATAGA
Source organism: Typopeltis vanoorti (assembly GCF_054136105.1). Classification (NCBI taxonomy): domain Eukaryota; kingdom Metazoa; phylum Arthropoda; class Arachnida; order Uropygi; family Thelyphonidae; genus Typopeltis; species Typopeltis vanoorti. Next base: position 22,102 of record NW_028328227.1, read on the forward strand.
AAAATCAGCAGAGGAACATTAGTATCCGACAAGTCGAAGACGGCTCGATAATCTCCCAGCAGAAAGCCCTGAATATCATTTAGAGTTCCAAGCTGAAAAGACAGCCGTATCTGCAAAGGGCACCTTACTTAGATCCAGGCACACATATGTAAGTGTTTCAGATGCACTACAAAATATTTTTTCTCTCTGAAAAAAAAAAAAAAAAAAAAAAAAAAAACAGGCAGCAAACTGCGTCGCTGTAATTACACGATAAGATGGTATCATCACAGAATATCCAAATAAAATCACTTCCGAAATCCTACATTACTACAAGAATTCATACAGCTCTAAAGGAATATCTCTTTACGCATTCACGAAATACTGAAAGAAAGAAAAATAATAAAAGAATCTCTGCAACAGAATCTCTGGAACCACTTAGAAAAGTCAATCACTCTAAATGAACTCAAAGCATGGATATTCTTGCCAAAGAACAAATCTCCTGGTCTTGATGGTCTCACAAAAGAGTTTTTCCAAGTCTTCTGGAATCAACTCGGATGACGTCTCCTGAACACACTCCAAGATACCTATTTCAACGGGATACCACAACCCGTAACGACCTATGTAGCACGACTGATACCAAAGAAGGGAGACCAGGCAGACATTGGAAACTGGCATACAATCTCACTAATCAATGATTGCAAAATCATTTCTAAATTTATTACGAATCAACTAAGGCCAACATCCCCTGAAGGTATTGGCCAATATGAAGCTTATTCTTTTCCATGAAGATCAATGCATGATAACCCCATAATAACAATCACATCTACAGCGCAAAGAGCCAAAATGAAAACATAGAACTCATTAGCCATGATCCAGGAGAAGGCTTTCAACAGAGCAAAGCACGAATAGCTTTAAAAAGTTCTGAAGGCATTCAACTATGGTACTCTCATCATTGAAACAGTCCAGTTGCTATACAGAGTTGCACTCTTCTGTTTGAAAATCAACAAGAGGCTCACCTGCACTTTGCTGTACTCTCTAGGGATCAAGCAAGAATGTCCTCTCTGTGGACACATTAGCCATAGGACCTTTCCTTTCTTAAAAAGAAAGCCTGATCCCCAAACGAACCAGCATAATAGAATGATATCTAAAGAGAGCCTAAATGCATATTCTGATGATATCACTGTAATAATACGTAATAGCGAAGAAATTACAGTAACCGATCACACAAATTATAAACACAAGCCTCAGGGGGTGAAACTAAACTCTTCAAAAATCACTGGCGTGTTCAAGCAGATGGAATGGTAGAACTGATTCTCTGATAGAATGTACCTAGTCAATTGAAGGACAAACCTACTTAGGCATATACCCTGACAATACCACAATATGTAATACACTGAACTGAACACAACTGCATTACGCTTTAAACAGATGCTAGGAAAATGAATCAGCATACATACACCATCTTCACTTATAGGAAGAGACCTAATCATTAACCAGATGGATGTGAGTCACAGCCATCTATATAGCATACCTTTGCAGATATGCTATGGTATGCCTGAAAAGTATTGTCACTCTACCCCGGTGAAGACTTTCTCCATCACAGTTAAAAGACAATCATACCTTTCCTCTGGAATAATACTCATTGGACAACTTTCTCTGCACTCAGGAAGCAATTCCAAAGGGAGCTCAAGGACTGATTTCCTTTGTAAAATATCACTTCTTTCATGATCATATTTCTCTTAAAAACACTTCAGTTCAATCATACCTATGTAACCACCTTCGAGTACATTATGAAATCATCCACCAGAAGACTCACACCACCCATAATCCTCGAAATGACCGGTTCTATGCCATCACCTCCTAAACTACCTTATTTTTACAGAGATGCTATAGAGCGGTGGAAAAATATAGAACTTCTTCACATGCTGACAGTATCAACAGAGTCAGTTTTACTTACAGAGGCACTGTTTTTGATGAGAGAATGGGCAGGAATAAGAATCATAGGGGACCTTCTGACTCAGACTTTAAAGTGGAAAACATTCCCACGCCTGCCATTGAAAAACTTCAAACCGAAAAGCAATATCAACAAATGCAAGCTGCTATTATAAACACTTGACAGATATTGCCATGCCTCAAGTAAACCTAATTCCGTCTAGAAACAGCGGGGAGTCCACATTTCATCTTGTATCTTCCAATTCTTCCTTCCAGCTATAAGAAAATATGCCACTTCTTTCCTCATGTCAGTGCCTCCAACGAGGACCTTCATATACTCAACTGTATCCTCTCATTTATAAACATGTACATGCCCCTCAGCTTTCGATGGGATCTCCCATAATATTTATAGTGTGCGAAATCAGATTCCAACATACAGTGGAGGGTATGGCACAACGTTTTGCCAACTCCCACTAAGCTCCAAAAATTTCAACTTACAGAATTTGATCTGAGTCTCTTCTGTGAAGTTCCAGGTACTTTAAAGCAGTGCTTCCCAAACTTCTGGATGTCAGGGCCCCCTTTGCAAAAATTAAAATATTTCATGACCCCCCCTCGAAAAAAAATCGTAATAGAGAGATATATTATTATAATATATCTCCATTGAATATAAATACAATAAATAGCATACACAGCGAATATTGTAAAAATCAAATGCATATATTACATTTTTTGCCTCTTACCGTTTGGTTCTGAAGACGATGCGGACTGTTCTGATAAAATATGAAATACTGTCATTTTTTTAGTCTGTTTCTGCTTTTTCTGATTGTTCGCGGGAATTTTTTTTTAACAGCCACTTATACAGGGTGTTCGGGATAAATTTGACAGTTTCGTAAGGAAAAAGAAAATCTTCTTTGTATCTATTAAATTTAATGAATTGACAAAAAAACATTACAGGCAGAGTTAATTACAATACTATCAACAAGATTTACTCAAAATAACCACCATTAGCATCGATCACAGCTTCAATTCTGCTTCGCAACCTCGAACAAGCTGATGCTACAGTCTCCCTGGGAAGGGCCGCAAAAACTGTTTTAATTTTATCCATTAACTGGGCTTTTGTATTACTGGAAGTGCGATTGGTGTCTTTTTCAACTGCGCCCCATACAAAATAATCCATGGGGTTAAGGTCTGGGGAGTTTGGAGGCCAAACATTTGGACTGGTGAAGTCGTAGAAATTTTCAGACAACCATTTTTGACTTTTCCCAGAGGTGTGGCAAGGGGCCGAATCCTGCTGCCATACATACGGCCTACCATTGGCTACCCTTGTTATCCAGGGCTTGACTACAGTTAGCAACTCCACGAACAAAGCCCGAATTCCAATGCCAGGGTTCTTCAACACCTGTTCCTGCAGATTTGCGAGGAATTCTGCTGTACGAACGCAATCAGATCGTCTGCTAGGGATCTTTCTTCTTGCTACATCCTCGTAGTCACCATTGCAAGTCTCTAGTTCATGCCTGATTGTTTTTACTGTATTCAGGGAGCATTGGGCAGCAGTCGTAATATCCTTATTTTGATGGCGGGCACGAATCATCATGATACAAGTTATTCTCTTCCATGATTCAGGTGGGTTCCAGCTATCCATCCTTTCTGACATCTTGTATATGAATGAAGAAGGGTCCAAACTTTTAAATGAAGAGAAGTGTGTGTTAATACATGTAACTTACGGAAAAATATAATTAATTATAAATATGTCAAATTTATCCCGAACACCCTGTACATCTCAGGGTTAATTTTTTAACGTAGAATAGATCAAATAATATCACCACTTACCGATACTGGCACACCACAGACTGATAACATGAAATTAGTGAAGATTACCTGAATAAGGGAATCCCCGGACCAGGAACATTTTTCTCTTTTGTGACTTTTCTCCCTTTACAGTAATTAAGCCTAACGCGAAACAGATAGCAAAGGTAGGTTATTGAAAAGTGCATATGATTGGTGCGGTATTAACAAAAGATCGCGCAACCGAAATATAAAAGCATAGCTGACAATTGAGTTGAAATGCTAACTCTCTTCAACCGAATTCCATATGTGAAGCTGCCAAACATTCATTATATATATATATATATTTTACTTAGTTTTAATACTTTTACAAATTTTAACACGTTCGGTTGAATTTTATTGCTGCCTTGGGAAATCGAACTCACACACATCTAATAAATAACAATAGTTTTTAGTTAGATACTGTGTTTGCCCATGCAACGTATGGTTTTGTTTCAATCTATACAGCATAGTTTCTATATGAGGGGACATGTGATTCATTAAGTAGTGTGTTTTTATCCCAGTTGTCTCTAATTGCACTATTTGTTGAGAAATATATTACACAGACTGCTCATACCTTATTCACTGGCATAATAAAAGTACTAGTTTTGATTGCCTCTGCAGTATAGTGGCTGTTAGGGAGGGTGTGTTGTTTACCACTGCATGGAGTTACTATCGCCCCACATGAACTTGTTTAAGCTTTTTTTCATGTGTGAAGTATATGCGAAACTTTTATTGGTAACAGAAAACTAGCTCGGATGAGAGTGATAATATAAAACGAGTTTTGATATGTATATACAGTCAATATCAACAGTCCCTTATTATGAACGCATGATGAAAGGGACAGGAAGATTTGGAGCTTCCCTGGAGAGCATTCGAAGTAAATACAATTTAGAACTGCTTTGAAATGAAACATATGAAAAAGCAATATTTACTAATATTCATTAAGCGCTGAAATACGCAGGAAGCAAAATTTGTGAACCAACACCAATGTGGGAATGTTTCCATTAAAATATAAAAATAACAAAAAAAGAAATAATAAATAATAAAAGTTAAATACGTTTCATTTAAAATAAAAAAAATCTACTTAGTCTTAAAACATTTTAAATTTGTTTTCATTATTTCACGGCTCCCTACAACAAAACCTACGGCCCCCAAGGGTGCCGCGGCTCACAGTTTGGGAAGCGCTGCTTTAAAGCACATACATATCTATCTTGTCCTGCAAACAAAGCGATGATCACACCTATACTCAGGATACTTCCACTAGCACCTATAACCACACACACACACACACACACACACACACACACACACACACACACACACACACACACACACACACACACACACACACACACACACACACACACACACACACACACACACACACACACACACACACACACACACACACACACACACACACACACACACACACACACACACACACACACACAGCCTAGAAGCATACTGGTATTAAGTCCAGACAGAAAAGAACAGACACAAAATATGCAACTTCCTCTTCATCTGCCTCAAGACCTTCATCTACAGCTTCACCTTCAGCATAAATGAGCTAAGCAGCACCCATCAGTCACCCAGTCGGAATAAACCCTCATGTGGAACGTATATAAGAAATTACAAAGCAGATGGAATATGATTATCACAAAGAAACAAAAACTGTAGCCAAATTCATTGAGAATTCATTCAACTGGTTCCCTGTTCTTGATTGCCGAAGACGATTCTTTTCAACTAAAAGATAGCTAAGAGTGATACTCTAATGGTGACTCTTTTATTAAAAAGACAACTCCTCTCTACTACTCATGTATCATTTGCATCTTTTTTCTATTGTATATTCAAAAAGAAAATTCTTCTTCTCTGTAATATATTCTTACAATATGTAAAAATAGGCTTTTTGTTTCCTATCAGAAAAAAAAAAAGCTAATTCCTTTTTGTTCCCATATGGGGAGTAGACGAGGCTGTTTTAGTCCTATCTAACTTTTATAGATGAGTGGGCAGTTTTCAATCTCCACTGGTAGCCAATTAGAGATAGCTGGCCCATGGCTATCACTAATTAATCGGTACGCAGTGAAGAAGGTGGCTAATAAGTGCCACCATCTCGTGGTCCCTAACCCTAACAAAATATTTTTAATGTCTGAAAATAGTGTGGGTTCCACGGCTGAGTTTCTTGAGTATATGGGACGAAAAACCCAAGTTTCCGGGAGAAGAATCCCACTTGCCTGTGCAGAGATCGACTAACTCGGGAACCTATCGAAAAAAGGCTTAGAAAAAATTCCTCTTCTCGGAGACTAGATTCGAGCACAAGGCCTTTTTCGTGTGGTCAAGTGCCTAGAGTGCAAATGCCACTTCTACTGAGCTACACAGGCCTTCCAATGTATGTTTTATCAAGTTAAATAAATAAATAAATTAATAAAAAACTATCTCAAGGGAGGGAACAGACTTATCCAAGGTCTCTCCTCGTTTAAGTTGGTTATTATGCATTTTTATATTTCGATTCACGCGATTAACATGTGATGTATTGCACTGTAAAAATATTTTTTTTTTAAATCCGCAAAGTTAGAAAAAGTTATTTGAATTTTTTAAATTCAAATAACTTTTTTAATCCCTTTTTTTTATCGCAAGTATGCCTTCAGTTTTAGCTAACGGAAATTTCACCGTTAGCAGCCGTTCCAAGCCTTCTCTCAACACGAGTTGCTCAAAGGTTGCAGCATTCCCACAATGATAGAAAACAACCAGTCAGAGTCTTACTCACAGCTACAGAGAAAGGAAAGACGTCAGTCTCTGTCCTGCTGAAAGCAACAAACAAAGGTCATTGTCTCTCTCTTATGCCAATACTGTAGCTAATATCTCCACGTGAATTTTTATTACCGGGATGAGTACTGCCTACTGCGCATACAAATGCACAACAAACCAACCACATTTCCCGTGACAAAGGAATACTAATCTTCTCAATCGAAAAAAATATGAGATTAGAAAAATGTCCAGATGCAGTTACGCAGCATGTCCCACCGAAAATATAATCTATATTTCAAGAGTTGCGAACTGTGCAAATATATTTTAATAATGCATCATAGTCCGAGACATAAATTAACAATGGATTATCCTCCCAATCAGCCAGGATATCTATATACATCCAGCTAAATCTGGATACGATTCAGATCTGTTGGAAGAACATGGATAAGAAGTGTAATTTGGCTATAATGTCGTTTGTAGTATGGGAGCCACTAGTGACCAGATCAAGATGAAGATAAGATAAGGAATCGTGACATGATTGGATGTTCATTTGATAACCTCATTGTCTGTGACGTCATGAGCTTGGAATTTCCCTGAGGGCATATGTCAGATCCTGTGTTTTGGTTCGCATATGGAATTATGGGTGATGGCAGAGATAAGGATTCGTGTTGTGATTGGTGGGACACTTCTGACCAGATCAAGATCGAGATAAGATAACGAATCGTGTCGTGGGGTATTTGTTGTTTTCAGATGTATATAAGTGACATCATTTGTTGTTGTCAATAAGTGACATAATTTGTTAGTTATAAATAAGTGACGTTATTGTTTTGAATGGAAAAGGAAGATATCAGTGAATAAGCATTCGTGTGGTGATTGGCGGGATAATATGAACCAAATAGGGGTAAGGTGAAAGGGGAAGCGATGTCAATTCATGCCTCCCTCAGCTCACACCTTCCTTATTTAGCTTTCAGTAATGGCTTCTTGTCCTTCCTTGTCTCTCCCCCCCCCCCCCAATTTATGAAAAATCTCATCTCCATTTATTTAGCAATGGCTACCTAACTAACAACCAGGCTCTTCAAACTGCATTCCTTCAATTGTTCTGCATGCTCATTATTTCATAGACTGGAAACCACACTAGTAACTCATCAACATCATCATTGGATCCTTTCCAATATATGTTCATCCATTTGAAAATGACTAACCAAATCTATGCATAAAAATCCAATGGATTGATCAAAGGCTTTAGAAATTAGAACCATGTTATTCTGCTTTCTAAACATCAGTATCCTTCGCATAATTGTCGTAATCCACTCAGCTGTCCTCACAATTTCAGCAATGTGTCCTGAAATCCTCCTGCTCCACCATCTCTGTTAGATTATTATCTAGCAGAGATGTCTTATTTCTTCACCTCCTCTAAAGTGTGCCCACTAATTGCATATTTTGTATCCGATGTTTGCTTTGTAAATTTTAAAATCTTATACTTTGCAACATTGAATGTGTAACTCCACATATTTTCCCCATCATTCAGGTCAGTATACCAACGTCCTCTTCTAGTCTTTACCTGAACTCTACTACTCATAGTTCTCATTCTCTTCATTTAAACTACTCATGTCAACATTTACCTTCTACATTTCTTCTCTGATCTTCTGCAGGAGATATTTTCACTGCAGTCATTATCTCTCTCTCTCTCTCTCTCTCTCTCTCTCTCTCTCTCTCTCCTAACAAGTCTCTCTACCTGATTCACACGAAAACAATTTAAATGAAATTCATCTATGTTATATATGAGCATCCATCCCCTAAAATTTATTTTACATATTCACACAATATTCTTGTTTCTCCTTGCCCAGCTCGACTACCATGTTATTCATGATCGTTGCTCATCGCCTCAACTCATACAATTATACTTGGGTAATACATGACTATCTATCCTACTATGCAGTCTTTTACCTTCAACAACCTATTGATATCTATTTATCTATCCTCACATTATCCTTATTTCCAAGAACTCTTATGCTTGGTTAAGGTGGTCAAGCACATTGTTCATTGAAAACTGAAAATAATGGAGATTGGGGATAATCGGTAAACAACAGAATTCATGCTACATTTTATGATATGATTATTTAAGGGGCTATACTCTCTCTTGCATCTATATGAGACTGTCACTCTGAAAAAATCACATTCTGTTTTATGAAATGTAGGCATGCTTTAAAGAAAAAAAAATCCTATATCTAAGCGTATTGCCTAAAAAGTTGCCAGTTCGGCACAGATTGTCCAACTGTTCATTCACTCACGGCACACAAATTGCTAACCTTGAGAAAAAAAGGATGACATTCTATGAAATAATCTGTATTTATTCTAAATATTTATTTATTTATTCTAAACTATTTATTCTAAATATCATGTATATATTAGTATCTTCTAATAGAAAAAAATTCCGATTGGTCAAAAACAACTCATTGAGAATGGTCTCGTTCTGTAGCCTAATACTCGGTCTGGATCTCTCTCTCTCTCTCTCTCTATGGGAAAACCAACAATAAGCTAACAAGTTAACAAATAAGTTGGCAAGTTAACATGGACATTTTCGGGATATATAACTATTTAAAATGCAACTGAGAACATATCGTATTAGCATTTTTATGAAAGGCAGGATTTGTATATTGTGACTGGACACAGATGACGTAACAATTGAAGCAAATCATTTCATTGTTATGAAGAAAATTTACAGCAGCAGCATGTTCTTCACTTATTGAAAAGAAATGGAAGGAGAACTATGATTTTTCTTATATATCAGCTGAAGTTCATATTCATACTCGGTCTGGATCTCTCTCTCTCTCTCTCTATGGGAAAACCAACAATAAGCTAACAAGTTAACAAATAAGTTGGCAAGTTAACATGGACATTTTCGGGATATATAACTATTTAAAATGCAACTGAGAACATATCGTATTAGCATTTTTATGAAAGGCAGGATTTGTATATTGTGACTGGACACAGATGATGTAACAATTGAAGCAAATCATTTCATTGTTATGAAGAAAATTTACAGCAGCAGCATGTTCTTCACTTATTGAAAAGAAATGGAAGGAGAACTATGATTTTTCTTATATATCAGCTGAAGTTCATATTTCAATTATGTTTACTGACTACACTAAAGTGAAATTTATTTAAACAAATTGTAAAACTAAACAATTATGAAAACTGAAGAGTAACCAGATGCACTGCAAAAATCCAGAAGTGCACAAAAATGTAAACAGCTAATTTCACTTTCATTATTTTTTTAGAGACCTTAAATATTAAGAATTATGAGCGTTAAAACAATTTACCATCAGCCTTATGAATAAATCTGTCTTCTGCATCAGGATGCCCCCACTGAGAATTGAATGTATAACAGTTATATGCAACATTGTATTTTGATGCTGTCAAATATACAGGTGTGAATAAACTGCCATTTGATGAGCTGAAAAAAACGAACGAAAACAAACAAACAAATATATATATATATATATATATATACACACACACACACAGGGACATATTTGTTTTGGAATATAAGTATTTCTACAAAATAGAAATGATTTGAAAATATATCAAACTAAGGAACTGTAAACGTTAACTTCCATCATGTACACCAGACATCATATACACTCGGGTCTCTTTTTATGCGTATCTTCATAATTTGTATATCGTTGTACATAATGAACAGCGTGTTGCAGCACATTCTGGCGTAACGTGAGTAACGTGTAAGCAGTGAGTGTCCGTGGAGTTTAATTTTGCATGTGAGTGAGTGTTTGTCTTTTCATTATCATAATTCTACATTTTGCTAGTTTTTATTTTAAAGATTTCATTCGGCCCAATTCAGAAAAAAAAAGCACCAAAGAAAAGCAATTTCTTTGGAAATGAAAAGTGCAAATTTAAGATCGCTTAGCAAAAGGAGAGGGACCTACGGCGATAGGTAAACATTTTAATTTAGGTGAATCTGCTATAAGAGCAATTAAAAAGAATGGAGTCGCAATAAGAAAATCTGTCATTTCTGGTACAAAACTAAGTACCAAATTATCATCATCATACTCAAGAGATTCTTTATTAGAAAAAACGGAACGAGCGCTGAAATTTAGATTGAAGAATTATCTCGAAGAATTCCTGTAAGTGGTTATTTAATTAAACAAAAAGCTCTTCGGTTTTATGAACAATTGGAGCCGTCTTCTTCCGCTTCCCAGGCTGATAAAGAATTTTCTGCTAGCAAAGGATGGTTAACCGGGTTTTTATAAAGGAATGCACTTCATAACGTGAAGATTACAGAGTAGATGAAGAAGCAGCCAAACATTTTCAAGAGAAGTTAGCCAAAATTATTAAAGATGGTGGATATTATCCCGATCAAGTGTTTAACGCTGACGAAACAGGATTGTTTTGGAAGAAAATGCCTAGTGGAATTACATGGCGAAGTCTGAGAAAAAAGCAAGTGGGTTTAAACCAAGCAAAAATCATGTAACGTTGTTGCTTGTAGCAATGCATCAGGATATCGAATATTGAAACCCCTTCTAGTAAATCGATCTCTAAGACCACGTGCTCTAAAAGGCAAAGATCTAAAATAGTTGCCAGTATATTGGATGGCTAATACAAAGGCTTGAGTTACAACTGCTGTATTTACTGAATGGTTCAATAATTGCTTTGTACCAGAAGTGGAAACATACATGAAGCAAAAAGCTCTCAATTTTAAAGTTTTATTAATTGATGACAATGCACGAAGTAATCCGCATTTAGAACATCCCAATGTGCAGGTAGCGTTTTTTCCACCCAATACATCAAGCATTATTCAGCCATTAGATCAAGGCATAATTGCTACTTTTAAAAAATATTACGTTAAGCACACTTTTAAATTTATATTGAAGAAACTAGAAAATGAGTCATTAACAGTAACTGGCGTTTTGAAAAAATTTTCTATTTTGGACTGCTTCAATCATGTTGCATCTGCTATGGCTGAAATAAGACCACAAACTTTAAATGCCTGCTGGAAAGTAGCGTGGCCTGGATGTGTTGCAAACAGTGCAACCATGCAAACATCTACATTATCAGCTGAAATCATTATTTTGGCACATGAAATTGGTGGAGAAGGTTTTGATACATTTAGCCAGAATGATGTAGACGAATTGCTTGTGGATAATGCCTTAAGTGATGATGATATTATTGGATATCGATTAACTTTGGATATCGTCGAAGATCCAGAAAATGATCGTGAAGCGGAAGAAAAACCTGTCCCCCTCACTGCAAATATAATTCGAGGTCTTGAACTGCGCAATAAATTGGAAAATCATTTTCTTGTTAATGGGACAAATTCTGAACGAACCTTTAAATTCCGACATGAGCTGAAGAACTGTATGTCTGGATATCGCGAGCTGTATAAAAAATTAATAAAATGGTCATCACAAAGTTTAATCACTGATTATTGTTAGGAGACAAAAATCAACTGAACGAGGGTGAAGCTAATTCTGTTTGTGAAGAACCATTCCCTTTACCATACAGATCCGATGTGCTGACTATCTCGTCTGGTAATGAAAATTATTTCGCACTAGTTTGCAAATGTTGCCGAATATTGTCTAATAGCGACGATAATTCTGATGACAAAATATTTTTTTAAAAAATTGTTACTTTTCAATAAAATTAAATGAATAAAGCTTTAAAACAAACTTAGGCATTCTTATTTTCCGGAATTTTTATACATTTTTTATGTGATTTTAGGTTTATTTTAATTCATTGCTTCGGTTTTATGCGGTTTTAGAAAATTATGGAACGTATCCCTAATTTTTAAACGTAAGTTAGGTCTTTTTTGTGCAATTTTTTATATGCGGTTTTCTGTGGAACGTATCTACCGCATAAAAAGAGACCCGACTGTATATCGAAATAACTTCCAATGCCTTGAAGTACACTTTAAATATTCTATGCATCCTAGTACAATTCATAAACAAAATAACCTTAGAAATATATTTATTATATTTATTTATATGGAATAAAGCCAAATGGCTCTCAGTTACCACCCTGGTTAGTTGAGTGTTCAGCACATTTGCTCTCAAACCAGCAGGCTATGGGTTAGAATCCAGGCAATGGGTATGGATGATTATTTTTAGGTAGAACATGACTTTGATTACATGATGTGAGTCCATTATCCTGCTAGCAATGCTTCAAAAAATTCACTGTTTGGTCTCTAGAACAGGGTTTCTGGACTATGTAAAAAATCAATAAAAATACCAAAAAAATTATAAAATTTAAAAAAATATAGAAAAAAATTCATTATTGCACTCGCATGGCTAAATGTAATCTAGACAACAGGTCCTGAGTCACATTCAAAAATAAAAATAAAAATAAAATAAAATAAAAATAAATAAATATATCTATTTATATGGCACTTTCGCCCGTACACTGTGCTCTGCCTACTGCATCAGAGGAGACAGCAATACTCGTAATCAGACTAAAAGATAACCTTTTATACATTGCTTTTCTTCAATGTTGAATGTCAGAAACAGTCACACTAACAACTGTCTATCTCTTCTGCTACAAGAGATGTTTTTTTTCTACTAGATTAATAATAGCAACAATTTTGTGCCAATTTATGTAAACATATTTTACAGCGATACCCATCAAAGGTGGCAAATGTTAGCTAGGAAACACATAGTGAAAACAGCCTCCTTCATGTAATAATCAGAGAGCTACTCTTCCACACTACTATGACAAATCCCATCACAGATAAACAGCTCTTCCTTCGATTTTACATGGCTTGAGAGAGTCTCAGCAGGTAACTTATCTCCAAGCCTCACATGGCACTTCCCCTAATCCTAGCAACTTTGGAAAATGAAACTATGCTGAAGAAAAGAGACAATCAAACCTTCTTATCAAGTGGTCCGGCTTGAGATCATATATGTACCAGGTGTATAAATTTCATGAAATATGGTAATTCATCAGTGCTAATTAGTTCATTAATAAGGTGCACATAATACTAATATAAGCCACAGCAAGCAGTTTTATCTGAGAATTTATTTTACTACCCCAGAATCCCCCCCGTTTACTTCTATCTGCATTACAAGAGTTGTGTCACCAAACTGGATGGTAAAAAATAAACTGCTGCTACACAAGAGAAGGCAGCACTGAGGGATATGGTCTACCATCTACATGGAGCTTTCAGATGGAACGTGGAAGTCATCTTCTATTCTAGTATCATCGCCATCGCACTGAGAATAACATCCCTGATTTGTTCCATGAACAATGGAATTAAAGAGTTAAATTCTTCACTGAGCGATAAAAGTATCATATTCAACTTAAGAAAGAATCTACAAGAACATTGGCAGAGTGAGCTAAATTCATATGTATCCCAACGTTATTCATTATGGGAAGGGTCACTGCACAAACCAATTTCAACCTTTATCGAGGTCTCATCAGTGGGAGCCAGACCCAGAAGTGATACCAGGTTGAAGTAATGTGTAAGTAATGTGTACCTTCCCAGTACTAAACTTCAGTTAAACAGCTTGGTGAGAGGAGCTGATAATTTAATTTTAGATTCTCTTAATACAAGGCTGATATGCCATCTAATCCCGTGGCTGTATTCATATTGAGGTTCGGCAATATTTTAAATGCCTCCATTGATTCAATTTCTATGCTCCTGTCAGTCAATGTTCCATCAGGTTTTGTAGTGTTACCACCTAGAATGCTCACTCAGTAATTCAACTATTTGGTTTGGTTCTGTTATCTCCCCACAATCAGCACTTTTTAGAGGCATCCTTCCATAGTTTTTCCTTTTATTTACCACATAGTAAAATAATTCTTTTGGCAGTGGCGGTCCGTACATAAGCACTGCGAAACTGCAGCACCCTCAAGGAAAAAAATGAAAAAAATAAATTTTGCTTGTGTTTATAAATAATAACAATGCTTACAACATCATATAAATGCAATACAACATGTTAAAGGTTACAGCTTATGTTTTGACAGTGATTGAATAGTTAATAATTTGAATTGTTCGATTAACGCTTTAGATTACGAAACAAATGCACTGCGATCTAACGCAGTGTGGATATTATCACATTCGGCCAATTGCAGCGAGACTCGCCGATATTCGTTTTGCTTGTGATTGCACAGATTGCACATTACAAGTCATTCCGACACTGTTCGTTTGGGCAGTGTATCGTATGCTTGCGCGTTATTTTTGTGAGATAAGAAACTTTTATTATCGGTTTTTGTTCATGGTGAGGATGAAATATTTTCAATAAAGCAATTTTTTAATATGTAAATTTATTTATTAATAAATTTGTTGCTGATTAGGAAAAATATTTTTTTTATTTTGCATATGCAGCACCCCACTTAAAATTTTCGCCGGCCGCCACTGTCTTTAGGGTTTTTTTTGGTTTCATCAACTAACTTTCTCTTTCTCTTTAATTAGCCTTAGCTCAGCTTACCATACCAACCACTCTTCTTCTCTGTGCCTTATATTTCTCATAGTCATGCTGATCCCCTTATCTTTGTAATCCCTCCATAACTTTTCTTTGTGTGCAACTGCTACTTAATGAAGCTCTTCTAAATAATCAATGTCTATGAGTTTGTTATTTCTAATCAATCAAAAAATATATTAATGTTTATTAAACTTATCTATCTATATATATATATATATATATATATATCTCATTGTGTGGTGTAAAGCCCTTCAGGCATCTTATTGTATCACTCCTACTTTCCTTCCTATATTTTTATGGTTTTCGATATGAGAGAACTGACTATTTTATAGAGCTGTTTTCAATTTCCTGAGAGAGAATTTTTTTAACTCGTGTTTATATTCAATGACATCATTCTTTGAACAGTTTTTAGTGATTATGCATAATAACATTAGACAACCTAATCATTCTAATGAGTTTTCTGTCAATTTAACTCTCTGAGGACTCTCGGACTGTTTGTTAAGGATTAGTGATGGCAAGAGAACAGTTCTGTATTACAAGCAAAACAGAAGACCAAAGATTTCCACCCACCACAATTTCACTGCTACCAGAGGCATGAGCAACTGTCTTGGAGACAGTAGCCAGGTCAGTTACTTTTGGTTCTTAGGCAAAGACTGCAAAGGTCAAAATGTTCTCACTGCTAGAAAATCTGTGTCGCATGCAAATCAGAAGACAATTTCTCGTTCATTTTGAACACAGAGATGCACTGAGCAATTTGCTACATACATAATCTTGACTTAATTTTCACATTAATCAATGTTTGTAGTGCCATAAGGAGTCAAATTAAGAAAACCTATCCCTGTACTTCACATGAAAGAGGAATAGACAAAAGATACACTAGGGCACTGGTAGTGAGGAATAAAAATGTGAGGAGAAACATCATATAACATTGAAATGGAAACTAAATACTGTATATCAGTATATTGCTTGTAGATAGTGCTCCTAAGTTAGGTAGTTAAATGTAACAAAAATATTACCAGTATAGTATCCCACAAACTAATCACCTGAACTCTGCTTAAGGAAAGCTCCTAACTTATGGGAGGGCTCAAAAGTTTCTCCATGGTGCAGGACACGACACCAGAGTGTACAGAGGATTTGAAATTGGAAGTGATCACTATTTAGTCTTGAGCAGGATAAAATTGAATTTCATATTGAAAAGAAGAACATGTAAGAAAGTTTTAAAGCGAATAAAAATTGAGAAGCTCTCAGATGTGAACTGTAGACTGAAATACACAAAACTTATTGAAGAAAAAATGAAAAAGTTTGAGAACAGGAATCAAACCTTGGAGATTCAGTGGCAGGCCCTGGAGAAAAACATTGATTGATTCAGTCAGAGCGGCATGTGGTGAGGTTGTCTTCAAGGATAGAAAAATCAGAACTCCATGGTGGACACAGGAAGTTAAAGAGGCAGTGAAGGAAAAGAAAAAAGCATACCGAAAGTTACTGGTGAATAAGTCACCTTGCGCTCTTAGAGAATACAGAGACAAATGTAAGAAAGCGAAACACTGCATAAAACTAGCTAAGCAAAAGTCATGGGAAGACTTTGGTAAGAACATAGAAAATAAATATCAAGAAGGTGGTAAGATATACTGGAGGTTGTTGATGAAGCTCGGAAAGGTAGGAAAGAGTGGTGTAAAAGCAAAATCCAAGGATCTACTTCCTCTGCTGGCCCACCCTGGAGCATACTGTATTCATTGCACCTGTAATTTCCTCTTTATAGGGGGGAACAGGACGCCCAATTCCTATCTGAAAAAAGGAACATAAACGTCGCATTAAATTTAATAACTAAGGTAAAGCCTGCCTTTCTGATCACGCCCTGAATAGTCTACTTAGAAGTGACTGGAAAGGCATCTGTTGTTTACATTACACCAAAACGTGGTATGAACGAAAATTTAAAGAGGCTTGTGAAATTCTTATCAAAACTTCCTAATCTTAGTAATAATGATAGTCTAAAAATCCCATCCCATCATTATCCTCCTCAAAAGTTTGGAATCATTCCTACACTAGGATATCGTGCTCGCTTTCTTCTTGATTGAACTTAATAAAGAACTCAATTTTCTCAAGTCTAATTTTCAACTAAATGATTATTCTCAAAAAACAATTGACAAATTCCTATTACAGCCACCCGCTCGCAATAAATAAAGAGACCAATAGTGTGAAAGGTAATATTTCTATACCATACATAAGCTCTGTCTCACCCAAGTTGGCCAAGGTTCTTAGGAAATACAACATAAGAACTTTATTTACTCCTCTTCCGAAAATCCGCTCCTTAGTGAGCGGTCTGAAACCTTAAATCCCGGTGTTTACTAGATTTGGTGAAACTTTGATGTACCATACTTTGACCAAACAGAGAAATCGATCGAGTTACGCATTGGAGAACATAAGAGAGACGTCACTTGCGGGAGAACGCGAACCAATGCTCTGTCTAGTCATGTTCTGTTCTCGGCCAATTCTAATGAAGAAAACCTTAGCCATACAGTCCTTTGGGACAAGTCTAATAACATTTTCCGTTTCCACGATGAATTAGAAAAGATAATAGAATCAAAGGAAATCATTCTCAACTCATCTGAACAACAACCTGATTTACAACCTTTCAGACTGTCATTGCGCTGTGGTCAAATACTGGCGTTCGCGGGATGCCATATGCATGCCTGCTCCCAACAATGAAGACAACGAGGGAACAATTTTGAATGTGCAGACTTCAACGTTTCAATGTTGAATATATATGTATACTAATTTTTCGTGATGTTTACAATTATTTCCTCTATGTTTTACTGGTTATTTCTTTTTTAATGTGTATCTGAAGAAGGCTGATACAAGCTGAATCTAGTTGTGCTAAGAAACTTTGTTTTCATTTATCTCGGTTTCTAGTCATTCAATTGTTTAAAAAATGTATATCAACTGAGTAAATCAATCTTCCTACACACACACACACACACACACACGCACACACACACACACACACACACACACACACACACACACACACACACACACACACACACACACATATATATATATATATATATATATGTATATATTCTCTATGATAATATACCTTGTCACTGTCATTGCCAAAAATATCATTATTTAAACTTTGTACTGAAACACAAGTAGTAAAGTCTGAAAGTCTGGTATTGCTCTCAAAATTTTCAGTATAATGTCAGTGTAAATGGTCAGTATAATTGCTGTTTAACGTGTATTGACAATTGACATTTATGTCTTTAGGGGTGAATCAAGATGCTTTTCATATTCCCCGTTATCTGTTGTGGTACAGTGAGGGTAAAATTTATGAGCAGTTTGCTCGCCCTGAATGGGCATGGAGATTATGCATCGCTATAGGAGGCTAATATAGATTTTGGTCTTCTATATTTGAATATGTCCGTTGCCTCGTATGCTGTAGCTTGCTGAACCAAATCGTTGGGGGGGGGGACGTCTTTAGGAAAAATGGATGCTAAGGATTGTAGAAAAGAGAAAACATAGGGAATATTTGTGTCTCTATGGAGTTGATTGTTTCTAACATACCACGGGGCGTTCAGAATCATTCTAAAGTACTTGTTCTGCACTCGTTGTATCTTGATAATGTTAGTAATTGAGGCGTGGCTCCAGGCTGGAGAGGCATAGGTGATTATGGGACGAATTGTTATCTGGTATAGCTGCAATTTGATTCTGTTACTGGGCTTGCTATTTCTATTAATTAGCGGATAGATCTGAGCTATGGCTTTAGATGCCTTTGCGCACGTAGACTTGATGTGTTGGTTGAAAGATAGCTTTTTGTCGAGAATTACACCCAGGTATTTTATTTCTGTCTGCCAGGGTATTTTAGTATTGAATAGAAACACATCTCCTGCAGGAGACATTGGGCTTTTCGAGAAAAGAACAGCTGAACTTTTCAGGGGGTTGACTTCCAATCTCCATTTGGAGAACCAACCCTCCAGCTTTAGAAGGTTTTCTTGAAGCTATCTGGTAATAAAATGGGGTCGGAGAGATCTGGTTAGTATTACTGTATCGTCTGCATACAGGGCCAAAATGGAAGTCATCGGATTGTGCGGGATGTCTGAAATGTATACAGAAAACAGCAATGGAGCCAGTAGAGATCCCTGCGGCACTCCAGCAAAGATATAGCGCTGAGACGATGTATAATCGTTGATTTTGACTTGCATTGATCTATTCTGAAGATATGAATGGATTAGGTGAACCATTTTTAGTGAGGTACCGGCTGAAATAAGTTTGTGAAGGAGTCCAAAATGCCAGATTTTGTCAAATGCTTTGGATAGGTCTAGGAAAACAGCTCCTGTGCACTGGTGCCAGTTGTAACTGGTGGTGATGTATTCGACAATTCTGTGGATTTGCTGGGTAGTACTATGGTGTTGCCGGAAACCAAACTGTTCTTTAGGGTGGATGTCTAGGTCATTCACTGAGGCCCGGAATCATGAGAGGATGACCTTCCCCGCAATCTTACCCAGAATGGAGATGAGACTGATTGGACGATAATTTTGCGGTAGGTGTGGGTCTTTGCCTGGCTTATGTATAGGGATTACATTAGCCAGTTTCCAGGTGGAAGGAAAATAATGAAATCTTAAGATTGCATTTATTATATTGGTCAGGTGCATTACAGCTTTTGGAGGCAGCATCTTGATCACCCTGTTTGAGATGCCGTCTGGTCCAGGAGCTTTATTGTTCTTTAGTTTTTTAATAATGTCATATAATTCAACAGGTGATGTTAGTGCAATATAGTCAGCACTGGTATATGGAAGATTTAATACGTGTCTGACCTGTCTGTGGATTTTGTATAAATGGTTGAAATCTAAGTTGTTATAAGAAGGCTTGCATTGCTACTCTAGATTCTTTACTATGACTTCTGTCTTATCTACATCTGTGTGAACTAGGCCCTGGTTAGAGATTACGGGGGAGAGGGAGCTGTTTTTATTTCTGATGTTTCTCAGTAACCCCCAGATAGAGTGATCAATAGCTGAGATAGAGGATAATTGTTTATCCCAAACTTGATTTCTATGAGTTTTAAGTGCATCTCTTACTGCCCCATTTATCCTGTTCAGAGCTGTTTTATCTTGTGGTGCACACGTGTTACGGAATCTTTTCCTAGCTCTGTTTTTGTCTATGATCAAGTTCATGATGTCTTCAGGCAAACGATCTTGCTTGCGGGCAGATTTGTAGGAGGTAGCTACCGTTATAGCAGAATTAATTTGTTGTATGAGATTCGTAACTGCAGTTTGTACTTCTTCTTTTGTGCATATGTGCGGAACAGGTCCAATTATAATCCTTGAGTGCTGTTGACAGTCTTTCCTATGCTATGTAGGAGTGAGAAGGAGGACACAGGTATTCTTGTTTTCCCAGCTGTAGTAGAATTGGGTTGTGATCGAATGATAGTTCATCCATAGATATGATGCTGTATTGAAGTTTGATATCCTGCAGGATAGCTATATCCAGGACATCAACAGTGCCAAACGTACTGATATGAGTTGGTTCAGTGGGGCCTGCCACAACAGCGTTGCTTGAGCCTAAGTAATTAGAAAGGATGCAACCATTCTTGTTGGTGGTTGTGCAATTCCACGCAGGGTGCTTGGAATCCAAATCCCCGGCTACAATGGTGGGCTCTCTGGCGCATAAGATGGCATTTAGGTCAGAGTGAAGTAGAGATTTTTGGGGGAGGGTTGTAAGCTGAGTAAATTTTCAGTTTGCCAGCGGAGCTGGTGACTACTTCCACACCAGTGATCTCAAGGTTAGTAGTTGAAGGGTTGCTCACAGAGTGGTGCTTAATGTAGTTTTTAATGAAGATAGCAGTGCCGCAGCCTCTGTAGAGTAATCTGTCATTTCTGTATAGGCGATAACCCTTATTTTAGGATTGTCTGAGGGTGTTAAATGAGTTTCACTGATTAATATAACATCTGGTTGATACCTATATGTGAAATCTCGGAGTTCCAGAATTTTGTTTTTGAAGCCATTTGCGTTCCAAGCAACTATCTGAAGAGATGCTGGAATGACTTTGTTACTATTCATTTATGAGAGCTGTGAGGATGACCTGCGTTTCACGAAGAAATCTTTTATTGCAGGTTTCAGTAGGGTTTGATAGGCTGAAATTTTGTAACATGTTTGCTAGTGAGGCCGTAATAACAGCTGTTGGTTGATTTTGTTCTGGTATTGGTCTATTTGTACGGGTCACATCGGCATAACTTCTTGTTTGCTTTTGGGTGTCTCTATTTTTGGAGGTCTCCGACTGTGGCTGCTGAGCCTCAGGTTTTGATGCCTGGGCCTCTGGTGTTCTTATACTGTAGGAGAAGGGCTGATTGACTGCCTCCATCCGTCTGTTCTTTGGGTGCTGAGTACATCCTTTGTAGTTCGCAGGATGAGGGCCACTGCAGTTGGCGCATTTGGCCGAGGTGGTCCTCGGCTTTGTGCAGGTATTGGTTGGGTGGCTGTCCCCACATTTTAAACATCTATATTCCCTCTGCATAGATTCTGGGCATGGCCAAACTTCTGGCACCTGTGACACTGCCCAGAAGATGATATTTTCCGGAGTGGTTCAGATGCGACGATGAGACCACAGACTGTTTTTAAGTTGTAGATATCCTTGTATATTTTATGAATCTCAACAAGGACTAATGGCATGGGAGACTCGTCTGTTTTTTACATTCTGCTGACCTTGACTGGAGGCAGATCCTGAGAATTCAGGTCAGCAGCTATTTCTGCTGGGTCAATGTCTTCACAGACACCTCGAAGGACCACTTTTAAGTTTTTTTCGGAGCTGAGCGCAAAGGTATGGTACTGAATTCCTCTGTCGTCCAGTTCTTTGGTCAACCTTCTGTAGTCTGTCACTGTTGCAGGCTGGATCTTTATGCCTTCATCCATGTTTTTGGCCTTAATGAAGCCAATGTGCAGATTGGACATTTTCGGTCTTAAGGCTGTCCATTTCTGCTTTTCTCTAAGGATGATCGGAGGAACCTTTTCTTTGGGAGAAGTAGTGGCATCCGAACCCTGAGGATCCTGTTTGATTTCGTTTTCTGGTTCTTCTGTTGTTCTTCGTTTTTTTGCGTGCGCTCACTTCTACAAAGTCTGAAGGAGTTGAAGGCACCGATTCTAGCTGATCTTCTGCGACGTGACACTTTCCGGGGAAAACATGTCTTAAAGTTTCACTTTTCCTGGCCAATTATTGTTAAGTAGTTCACCTAGTCTTATAAATTCTCTATATACCTCCTCAAATATTGGTTAGTCTCATTTAACTGTTTTTCCATGACTAACAATCTGAAGTATCTAATAAAAAAAAAAGGCTTATCGTGCAGTTGAAACCTTACTGGCACTTATGCAGGAAATGAATTTATTGGGTAGGAGCACAGATATATATATATATATATATATATATATATAATAGCGTGGTGTTGAGGAAACATTTAGAACAAATATCACTTGCTGGTCACTATCAGAAAATCACAATTCTTCCCAAAACTCTTATCGCCATTACTTCACTATCACAATTCATAATCTCCTCATTCTTTAACGTGTACAGGGTATATTAATGTAATCATATGTAACTTATTTGAGTCATCATAAAGTGTGAAAAAGTATTATTATTATTATTATTATTATGTAACATTCTGTACTAGACCGAAAATATAATATGATGAGAATAGTCTAAATGTAAATACTCCTGCCCTGTATGATAACGATAACACTTTCGCAAACTTAATAAAAAGAAAGAAGAAATACACGTATACTAAAATCTAAAAAAAAAAAAATGCAGCATGTAATCATATTATCTTTCTTCTGTAACCGTAAAGTATATTTGCAAACGAGTTCAGTGTTCGTATGTGAAATCCACATAAGAATATTTGCACAATATCAATTCCGCAATGCGCAAAATTATAAAGATACTGAGTTAAATGTATAACGTAAGAAATTATAGTACTCTTGCCTAAGTATTATAAAATATGTCATTTCTCTGAGAGGTAATAAAAAGTAAAAATAAAGTAATACAAAATTACTGTACCGAATTTAACAGATGTTTGGTACAGAATTGTCAAGTTTCATTATTCATAAGATTGGAATGTACACGCATATAACTTATGTGAAAGTACGCGTAGGTACACATGTATATAATATAAATAAGTAGCTATGAATAATAGTTAATAGTGACTTAAGAAATACTTATTTCACATAATTGATCTACCTAAGAATCTAACAACAGTCGGTCAGGTTCGCCATAAAATATGGACTGTTCCAAGTAACGCCGAATTTTGTAGATCATATGGGCTCATTTCTTTGACGATGTTTAATTCTTGAAAATAGTAGGCTATCTTTGTCGAAATTGCACTAAGTGCACCGATAATGATTGGAATGAATTCGGTGTGTTTAAGCCACAGTTGGCCAACTTCGATTGCCAGATCTCGATATTTAGTAATTTTTTTCCAGTTCTTTGTTGTTAATGTTGTTATCACTGGGTACTGCAATATCGATAATCCAAGCCTGTCGAAGTTCAATAATTGTGATATCAGGTCTACTGTGTTCAAAATTCCTGTCAGTTTGAATTCGAAGGTCCCACAGAATGCTGAGTTTTCCTTCTTCTCAGCATATTGCTGAGAAGAAGGAAAACCACATGTTTTGAATACATACTAATGATTTATTTTAGCACTTGACCATGGCTTTATTTATTATCGGTTTGAGCTATCCTTCTGTTGACATTGATTAGATGTTCTGCAGTCTACAGTTCTACATCTTGCTGATCAGAAAATCTATATTTGTTGTTATTATCGATGTCAAAATTTTTGCTTTGATTGTATTAGCTTGTAACGCCTATTTTTGAGTGGCTAGAATAAATCCTTCTCTGTTTTGTTTAAATACGAGTATATCCATATTGTAGCCATTGCCACCTCTTGGTGACGTCAGTGTTTTCCTCAGTATCTGGAAGAAACTCGGTGTGGAAGTGCTCATTTTCCAGCGCACATATCAGTTAGCTCGCTGTTCCTTTTTGGATTTGTTTCCTATTGAAGGCCTTCTTGGGAGATGGCTTGTAGCATTTGTTCAGAGCTATTATCGATGTAATTTTTTAATCTGATTTCTTTGTCTTCCACAGTCTATTTTTCTTGTAGGAGACCCTGTCCATCTATTCTTCTTGGTAGGTACAGCCGGTCAACATCATTTCGTGGATGTAATGCATTATTATTATTATTATTATTATTTGACACTTCTAGGGAATTCAAGAACTCATTGAGGGAGGGCACATACTCTAGAGATTATTCATCATTCAATCACCAACTGACCGCAGCTACACCAATGGCATCTACTGCCGACCACCACTCGTATTTTCACAGACAATCACAAACATCCATGCCACTGCAGGATTCGAATCCACAGCCTTTTGAATAGAGAGCGGATACTCTAACCGTTCAGCCAACCAGGTCAGTTGGTGGTTAATGATGCATAGTCATTAATTTTATAGTTATGCAGTCCAATTTGTCTAAATCTTCTTTTGTCCAACTGTTATGCCAGCTGTGTATCGGATCACTGGTAGAACCAAACAGTTCATTGTTCTAATTGGGTTTAATCCATTCAGTTTTCTTTTCATAATATTTCTATCTCTTTTGATGCATTCTACTGCTGCCTATTGTTTAACTTTCGAGTGGAGAATATCACTGGCTTCTAATATTCCAAGGTATTTGTAGTGATCTTAGTTGAAATTACTTTTATATATTTCTCTTGATCCAATTTAATATTGTTAATGTCGTTAATTTTTCCTCGTTTATTAGATAAAATTGCGTATTTATTTAAACCATCCATTTTAATAACCTGACTGAAAATACGAACTGTGTTCAGTAAAGAGTCTATTTGCTGTGCCAATTTTCATGTAACTTCCAGTCATCCATATACCACAGATGGGAAATTTTATTATTATATTTAGGAATTTCATTTCCAAGTTTTGTTTTATTCAAAATCATAGACAAAGGTATCCAAGAAATTCTTTTTTTTAAGGTTACACGGTGATCAGCATTCATATTTATAAATTTAGGGACACAAAAACACACGTGTTGAACAGATTATTTTGTTAATTACTAACAAAATAAAACTTGACATTTTCGACCTCTAAATTGGTTGATAACCACATCTTGGTTATCAAACAATCAAACCACAATCTCACCCAAGGTGAACTCTCACTACTAAAGAAAGATTTGAACTACGTCATCGCTCCGAGGTCAGTGAACAAACTTGATATCGTTTATCATATCGAGAGAGGTTTAAGATCCCTCTCCATCAATAAAATACGAATGGAAACATCATGTATGCTAACTTCAAACAAAAAACTAAGCATCAACTTAAACAAAACCGAAAATCTAGCTCTTAAATCCTTAAAAATAACCAAGACATTATCATCATGAAAGCGAATAATGCCATTGTCCTTTTAGCCGTACAACATACATTGAAAAAAATGAACCATTTGATATCGGACCACAACACCTACCAAATGATAAACTACAAACCCACAAAACGTAACAAAAAGAAAACAACTGAATTAATCAAATCCGTCCACACATGGCCCTAAGAAACAACAAAAAAATTATTACTTCATTATGCCCGTGCGCCCAGAATTTATGGCCTGCCAAAAATACACAAAGCAGGCACACCACTACGTCCGATTGTTGAAGGACTTCACAGCCCAAATTATCACTTTGCCAAAAAATTAGCGGCCACACTCAAGGAATTGGTAGGTCAGTCCCCTTCCTACATAAAAAATACACAACATTTCATTAATAAAATTAAAAACATTACACTCAACGACCAACATTTATTAGTCAGCTTTGACGTAACTTCCCTTTTCACCAATTTCCCAATCAATGACACTATCTTGCTCTTACAGAACATTTTTCCACACGACATCACGGCCCTCTTTGCCCACGTACTCCACTCCGGATATTTCGTGTGGCAAAACAATTTTTACCTTCAAAAAGAAAGTACAGCCAATGGGCTCACCGCTTTCTCCCCCAATAGCTAACTTTTATATGGAAGACTTTGAGCAACGTGCTCTAGAGACAGCATGTCTAAAGCCCAAAATTTGGCTTAGATACTTCGATGATATTTTCGCAATTTGGCCTCACGGCCGCGAAGCTTTAAAATACATAACAATTCTTGCCACCACCCAACACAAAAACTAGGTGTCATAAGCACCCTTAAACACAGAGCTCTAACTATTTATTCCAATGAACAAGTTCTAAACCAGGAATACAATATCATCGACCAAACATTTATAAAAAATTGATACAGTAAAAAGACTATTCACAAGATCCTCCACAAAGATACCAGTAAGAACAAAAAAGATTTCAGGAATGCTATTTCCATTCCTTATGTTACAGGCATTTCTGAAAAAAATAGACAGAACACTACGCAAATACAACATTAAAACCACCTTTAAACCCCCAGATAAGTTAAGACACCTACTGAGTTATTCGAAAGATCCTCTTCCACACCTAGCCCACCTCGGGTATACAAAATACACTGCACATGTAACATACCATACATAGGGGAAACAGGGCGAACTATCCCAATCAGACAAGACGAACACAAACGACACATTAAATACCTCCATTTTGGTAAAACTGGCCTTTCTGACCACGAACTCCAAACATACCACAGAATTGATTGGAAAAATACCAAGTCCCTACACCGCACCAAAACCTGGTTTGAGAGAAATTTAAAGAGTCATGTGAAATGCTCAAACACAACGGAAATCTCAACAAAAATGATGGCCTAACCATTCCAAGAATGTAGAGGACCCATCTACAACCTGTATAACAATGTAAACTGCTGTGGAAAAATCCCACTACAAGAAGACAACCTGGTGAAGTGTTTGTCAACAGCAACTGAAGAAAATCATATTATAACAATCAGAACTGTACAAATCCAAAAGAATATTAATACAGGAGGACTTTAGCAGTTTATCGTAGTTGTATTTTTTTTTATTTTATTTCATATATATTTTTTTATTTTATTTTCTTTCTTTATTTATTTTTTTATTTTTCTTTTATTTTATTTTTTTATCACTAGAGAAAGGCTAGGGAAAAGGATTAATTAACTACGTAAACTAAATCTACGTAGGTATACAGGGCTAGAGCATGTAGCTTGGTTCCTTCTACACTTGAATCCTTCCGATGATGACCGTGATCCAGAGGTCGAAACATCAAGTTTTTTTTATTAGTAATTAATAAAATAATCTGTTCAACACGTGTGTTGTTGTGTCCCTAAATCTACAAATATGAATATCCAAGAAATGTTGAAGGGTAATGGCGAGAAGGGATCACTTTCGGAAATTCCACATTTATTGCTACTATAACTGAATCATTCATTTTGACTATTAATTTTTTTCCCATGATTTCATAGCGGCAGCCAGAAACACATATTGTTTAGCTAATTCCAAATATTTGTAGTGATTTTAGGATTGAAGAGTGCGGGGCGGGGTGTGGAATCGAATGCTTTCTTATAGTCTATACATGCCATGTTCAAATTAGTCTTTCATCTTTATGATTTTCTAAGGATCATTTTATGTATAAAAATCTGGTCTTTTGTTCCTCTAGATTTTTGAAAATTGCCTTTTTGTTCAATCAAAAAAATCTGATTATTTGTTAAGTAGTAGTATATGAAATTGCTCTGATTGCAGTGAACAGCTTTTATTAGTACTTATTATTATTACTAACACTCTGCACCAATAACGATATGCAGTCACACCTACCAGTGCGTTAACGATGGCAGCTGCGATTGTTCCGAAATTACACCTTTAACACCCGTTAAATACCTCGGTTTATACATTGACAACAAACTTAGATATACTCGTACTAAACATATAGAATACCTTCAGAACAAACTACGCCTTATTGCTGCAAACTCTTCGAAGCAAGTGATATGATGTCAATCAACGTCACTTATCAAATTTAGAAAACTTTCACCCAAGATTCGTTTCAAATGTTCTTTGGAGACGCAATACACACCACGAAATGACAGAACCCCTAATGGCAAAACAAAAATTCTGAATATAAAACATCTAAGACCAGGGCCATCGCCAGATTTAATCGCTCCCTGAGGCAAACAATTAAATATTGCCCATCATGGATTATAAGACAAAAATATAAAAAATCTCCAACTGTTATTTTGTTTTTATTACAAGAGAAACATTAATGCAAAACGATTACATAATAATATTAATTAAATGTTTTCTCTACGGGGATATCGCACAATAAAACTGTTTATAAGCTATGTCCGCCTCTATCGATATACTTGCTAGATCAACCAATCTTTATTGGGTCATTGCTGTTCGCAAATAATTTTTAATCAGTTTAAGCTTGGAAAAACTTTCCGTACTTGCTACCCTAACAGGAATTGTTAGCGTAGCGATGGCGCCTGTCGCAACATAGCTGAACCAATCATCCTTATTAAGTAGTGCCGTGAGGCAGGCTGCCTCTCTGCTACACCCTGTCGACGGTATTATATAAGAATCCAAGTACTGTTACTAAGACACTATTTCAACAACGCTTACCGCAATAACAGAGAAATGTTTCACATAACCAGACCAAATACACAAAACGCCATTTACCTTCATTAATAGTACATTTTGTCTGCAAACTATGTTTACTAGGCCAATTTGCCTGTTTGCAGGATGAAACACAAGGTTGCATGATAAAGAAACTTGATATTTCTGTATTTGATCGGCTAACTCACTTCGATTGAAACCGTCAGCATAAAGATTCCTGTTTGAAGGATGAAACTCAAACTCTTGGTGCAGTGTCTTCTCTTTCGCCCAGATTCACTAGACACTATTGATACAACAACAGTACTATGTACTTTCATATGGAAGTTTTCCATCAAGCAAGAACTTATCTTTCTTGCAAACATAAAAATGTGGGTGGCAGTTAGACAACACTCATGCAGTTTGACACATACACTGGGTGGTCAATGAATACAATAGAAACAATGTGAGAAATAAACACCTATGGCACCCATCGCAATAAGGACCTTAATACAGGACCTTCTTTCATTGTGATGACAGCAGCAACCCTACTGGGCATACTTTCCACAAGCGTGCGATGGTGATCAATGGGAATTTTGGACCATTCTTCCTATAGGCATGAAATGAGGTACTAGACTGTTGTGGAACAAACATTCTTTGACCTCACGAAACCTCCAGTTCATCTTTCATCAAGACGGCGCATTGTATTGGTGAAAGAGAGAATGGTCAGTTCCGCCAAAACACCACAAAGTAGGAAGCATTGCATTGCCTAAAATGTTCAGCTACCTCTGGGAATTAATTGTTCGTGGCACCACAAAGAGAGATGAGGACAAACCAAGCAAAACGGGACCACACATCACACCGCCTCCTCCTAATTTCATAGATGGGATTACACGCTGTAAAGAAACGTTCACCTGACATCCATAACGTTCCATAATGTTCATTGGACATCCATGTGCTTGGTAGGGATGTAGTGCGATTCGTCATTCCATAACACAGCTTTCCAAGTTTCCACGTCCCACCCTACACACTCTTTACATTAATGAAGACGACACTATACTGTATGTTGGTTCTGGTAATGTGTGTGTGTGGGGGGGGGGGGCTTGCATATTACGGTTCTACCATGGAAACCTATATTGTGTGTGTCGGTTCTGAATGTATTTGTGCAGATTCTTGTTCCAGTCTATATCCTGAACTCCACATTCGACGTGTCGGAAGAAGATTGATGATTTTTACATATTATCCTCCGTATCACCCCATAGTCGCATTCAGTCAGTGTGGTGGGACGTCTACCATGGTTAGCATTTGCAGTTGATTCCCTGCACTTCCATCTTGGTATGCTATCACTGATTGCTGAACTGGTATGGGCAATTTGTCAACGATTTTGCTGAACAGATAGGCCTGCGACATGGCATTTGATCACACGGCATCTTTTACACTCCTCTGTCAGTTCAGTTTTCTCAGCATTTCACAGTTTCACTCACTTAAGAGCATCATATTCCTCCAATATATACTTTCTATACACACTTGACTCGTTACATAACACGATGCATCTTCCCGTGAGAATGCCTGTTGACTTCTAAAACGTCTTTGCGCAGTCGAAATCTAACAATTTAAAAATATCATAATTATTATTATTATTATTATTATTATTATTATTATTATTATTAAACAAGACCTCATGGAGTCAAAGACTCATCTAGGAGGTCCTTTTATCTCACACACATCTCATCATACCGGGTCTTAAACACATTCAAACTCCTTGCAGACACCACACTCTCAGGCAAGGCATTCCAATCATTCACAACTCTGCACGAAAAAAACCTGCCTCTCACTCCCCTACTCACACCCTCTTTATACAGTTTCCAGGGATGACCTCTGGTTCTCCCCTGATCTCCCACTATTCTCTGTAGAACTTCTCCACCATTGATCCTATAACAACCCCTTACCAACTTGTAGGTCTCTATCATATCTCCCCTCTTCCTTCTCTCCACTAGACTCTGCAAATTACATCTTTTCAATCTTTCCTCATACTCGACATTCCAGAGGTCAGAAACTACCTTAGTCAGTCGCCTTTGGACCCTTTCCAACATCTCTTCATCCTTCTGAAAACCAGGTGACCAAATCTGGGCACAATAGTCCATGTGTGGCCTAATCAAAGCCTTATACAATGGAACAAGAATCTCCCTACTTCTACACGTCAGTGTCCTCCTCATCATTCCCAGAAGTCTTTGTGTTGTCTTCACAATTTTGGCGATGTGTCCCCTAAATTTTAGATCCTTATCCACTATCACCCCCAGATCTATTATTTCCTCTACTTCCAACAATATATTCTCACCAAGCATAAATTCTGCATCCCATCTTTGTTTTCCAAATTTTAAAACCTTACATTTTGCAACATTGAACTCACATCCCCATTTGCTTGCCCAATTACTCAATTTATTCAAGTCTTCTTGCAAGGCCACAACATCTTCACTACTCTTTATGGTTCGTCCCAACTTTTCATCATCTGCAAACAACTGAATATCTCCATCCAAATCTTCGCCAATATCATTAATATACAAGTTAAATAGTAATGGCCCTAAAACAGATCCCTGAGGCACTCCACTAGTGACTTTCATTTTCCTGGATATTGCACCCCCATACACAACTTGTTGATACCTATCAGATAGCCAGTCTCCAATCCAATGCACCAATCTAATATCCAACCCCATCTGCTCTAGTTTGACTGTCAACTTATCATGAGGCACTCTATCAAAAGCTTTTGCGAAATCCAAGTATATTACTGTGTATCCTTCTCCTCTGTCCAAGGAAGCAGTCACTTTATTGTAATAAGTAAGTAGATTACTAAAACACGACCTCCCTTTAGCAAATCCATGCTGTCCATCAAAGATTATACCATTGTTGTCAACCCAACTCTGGATCCTAGTTCTCACAAGCTTCTCCAACAACTTAACCACAACACCTGACACACAGATAGGCCTATAGTTTGATGCTTGAGTTCGATCACCTCCTTTATGAAGTGGCACAATCTTGCCCTCCTTGCACTCTTTAGGGACTTGACCAAGTGCAAGACTCGTATTAAAAAAATATGTCAAGGCAGGTGTCAACTCTCTGGCACATTCCTTCAGAATACGCGGTGATATATTATCAAGTCCCACAGCCTTATTTACATCTAGTTTACTCAACTCCCCAAACACCTCTTGCTCACTTACAGTCAGTCTCTCCTCCCCATCATCAACTGCTCTTAATCTCTCCATGAAGTCACATTTACAAGATTGAAAGATCTTTATGAACTGCTCATTAAGTATCTCCACCACACATTCTGCAACAGCTGTCTTTATACCATTTCCTCCAATCAATGTCATCCTTAATAATCTAACATGTAAGTACAACAAAGCACGATTCTTGAGAAAATAATAATAATAATAATAAAAGTTAGTATAAATAGTATAAATATATAAAGCATGATAAAGTTAGTCTAATTTGTATAATAAAGTTAGTATAATAAAGGTAAGCATAACTACAAAAACTTTACCTGCACATGGTACGATTCCCACCGTAACCTAATATATTACATTTCCTTACAAGATGAGAGTACGTATCACCAAATTCCCTAAATTCCTCTCTTGTTAATAACTTACGAAGGTTAGAAGAAGTTACCTGAACGAAAATGAAAAAATATATATCATTAATAGTAAATAAAGAATTTTTACATCAATCAAATTAAATAAAATGGAATGAATATATGAGTGTAGTGGTCTACTGGATATTTTGACATGCGTCCATAGATATAATCTTGTTTTACCTACTTTTCCTATTAAAATGGCCCAAAAGAAATGGTGATTTTAAAATCTTTCCTAAATATCATTTCATCACTAAAGTTCATCAAGTAATGACAGGATGTTTGTTATTATCATTTTAATATTTTCACCAGTAAAAGTGGTTAATCGTTGAAAAATGTTAAAAGAACATTATTATCATTTGGAAGTCTTTGGTAATAAAAAGAATTGTTTGTGGTCGTAATTAAAATTATGACTCTTCATCAATGGAAACTGCTACAATGAAGAGGGTTGAATCGTAATCATTTAGAATTATTTTACCGATGAAAGCACATTTTAATTACTCTCTAGACAAAGTTATTAGTAATTTTAAATCTCTCTCTCAGAGGAGACGCTATAATCCCTAGAGGAACATGTTCCTTTGTGGTCGATGATGGATAACACTATATATGGTGAGGCGGTCTGAATTCATTGAATAAGAACCTATGAACCATTAGTGCTACAAACGGCTCTTAACTGTTTAGCGAGGGAAGTGGTTCTCTCATAGTACTAGAGCTTTTTCCACTTACTTTGGGTCAGACTCCTCTCTGACTTCTATTTGGTCGTTCTTTGCCAACTCCAATGCAATTAGAGTATTCAAGGGCTAAGGTCTTCTTTCTTTATGAGCTTGATTTCTAACTAGGTAATTCAGAAAATAGAAAAACATAAAGTGGGTGTTAAGAAACAAAGAAGAAAAGTAAAGGTTAAGATTTTGGAAATATTGGGTACATATCTACATATGTGGAGTGGAGTGGATAAAGCAGAAGGTCTATAGACGAATAAACTGTCATCATAAAAGCTGATTGCTAGTAAAACATTGAACAGAAGTAAATTATTATTATTTATTATATTATTATATAAATATATTATGTAATATTTGACACCTCAATGGAGTCTAAGGATTCATCGAGCGAGGACACCTGCTCTATAACTCCGTTTCCACCATTGAATCACAAATGACCTCAACTACACCAACGCCATCTACCGCTGACTATCACTGGTATTTCCGCAGACAACCACAAACATCCATGCCCAAGGCACGATTAGAACGCGCAGCCTTTTGGCTGAAGAGCAGATACGCTATCCGCTCGGCCAACCAGGCCACGAATTGATGAAATGTTCACATTGGTGGAAACTGTGAAATGCATTGTGGATCCAAAACCATACAAAAGATGTGCTTAATTATTCATACGTTTTTTTTTTCATATCCAAATAATTAATATCCTCATAAGAATGTTTGAGATTCTAAATCCACTAACCCGCCCTTGGACTTCGGTGTTTGGAGGTTCTCCGATTTGTTTTGATGCTAATCTTCGACTTCGGATTCATCTTAAATATATAAATGGAATTCGCGGAATATATGGAATATATGAATGAAAGATTTCTAAAAGTAATTCTTGAAGTACAATACATGTGTTGGAACTTTTTATTATTGTACCTTATTTCCAATTTATAGTTGGATTTCCATCTTTCTGTCTGGACGTACCCTGTGTGTGACGGTGGACGGTTCGTTATCCTCTCACCATTCAAATAATGCCTGAGTTTCACAAGATTTTGTGCTCTCACCAATCCTCTTCCTGATATATATCGAGTTGATACTTCAGTATCAACTCGATACTGAAGTTTTCAATTCTGAATTCCGCCTTCAATTCTGAATTCCGAGCCATCCTCCAACGACGTTCAGATAACCTCATCAACTTCAATACTAATAAAACCCAGTTCTGTCCTATTTCTCACAAAAAATAACTATATTTTCCCCAGTATTCTTTTTAACGATACCCAAATTTCCAGAGAATTTGAAATTTCTCTTCTTGGAATTACCCTGACATCAAACCTCTCCTGGAAAACACATCACAACCATTCCATCCTCAGCTTAAAAAAAAAACTAGGATTTCTCTTTCGCTCAAAACGTTACTTCACCACTGAACAGATCACAAATCACAAATCCTCCCAGTTACTAAATACTGCTCTCACATATTGGGTGGGTTCCCTAAAAGCTCCCTTGACTTGTTTGACTCAATACAGAGGAGAGCAATTAAACTTATTAATGACCCATATCTTACCAACTCAGTCTCCCCACTTTCACACAGACGCTTGGTTTCTGAACTATGTGTATTCTACAAATATTTCCATGGGAAATGCTCATCTGAAATAAAATCAATAATTCCCCCACTTAGTACTAAGCTCGTTGGACCACGTGCAGCTGCTGTCCAACATCCCTTCACAGTGCACCTTGAAACAAACAGAACAAGTTTATTTTCTTACTCCTTCATCCCTATTACTGTTGCATGTGTTGGGAAACACATACAACAGTAGTAAGGAATGCAATATAGTCTTTTAAATCAAATGTAAACAAATTTCTCCTTTCCCAACCCACTACCAATATATGGTGCTAATGTACTATAGGTTGATCAACCAATCTCTCTTGCATGGGTTCAACATAAAAAAGAATGCAAAGGTGTCTTGCTTAGTGTACAGGGAGAGCAGGATGAACAGTAGGTTGTAAGGATTATTGGTGTAAGAGACTTTAATAATTAAGTTGGCGAAGTGATAATCATTGTGTCATAGGGAATATCTTGTTAATGAAAAGAGATGCTGGTTGATTCAGGCGTGTGAAAATGAAGGGTGTCAGGTGCGAAAATGCTATCGTTTATCAACATAAATATGCACACGTTCATATAGAGCCAACCAACTAGAAGTATGAAATTGATAACTGATCTGGAGATAGCCAAACAATACATCGTGGCAACAGTACAAGATATTAAAGTATTTCGTTAAGCTAAATATGGGATAGATCATTATATGATCATAAGTAGAAGTCTGTGTCCTATTACATCTAGGATGCCAAATACTTCTTACGAAATGGTAGAACCGTTGAACTGCCTAGATACAAAATAGGGCTGTTACAGGACAATAATAAGAAATATTGTCTATATAGGATCTATATAGACAACATTTTGAATAGAAATTGGATTTAACCAGAGGGAGGAACTGTATTGTGTGATCTTTTAAAGAAATATGCACATGGAAACTGCAGAAGTGGTCATTCTAAGAGAAGGTAGCGACAAGTAAATAGAAAATGGATGAATCAACAAGTGAAGGAGAAGTTAGAATTAAAAAAAAAAGTGCGTACTTAAGAGATAGTTAAGGAGTAACACCTATCTAGATAGAGAAGAATACAAAATTAAGAAAGTGATGAGAATGATTATTGGAAACACGTATTTACAAGAATTAATAGTAGCAGTTTTGTCATTGTAAATATTTTGTTCCGAGACTAACAGGTCATCATCAGTGCACAAGCACGTTTACAAGGTAATGCACAACAACAGAATGTTATTCTATTATTTTGCATTACAGATCCATGTGACATGTTGGAGTGACATATTACAGAACAGTGGGTGGTTACAAAAGAAAATGAAATCAGTTGAGGCTTGGAAATTTGTGCCACAAGTAATATCATTTCTCTTCAAGATTTTAAGCGATATTATGAAGGTTTATTATATAAGGAAGGAGAGAACATAATATCAAGGAGATGAGAGGTGATACTCAGAAGAGAAGACATTTGAAGTACAGTAGAGAAGGCGATGCAGGCTGTTCAAAGAATGGAATGCGTTTGTACCTCGAGGAATAGTAGTGCAGAATGCTTCGTTATGTTGATATTAAAGTATTACGGAATATTGGACAGTGATATATGAACAAAACGATTGCAGGTGAGGACACCTCTTATGAGTCAAATTTGTAATATACACTGAGTGGTTACTTTATTAGGAACACCTCTCCATTTAGGAAATCGTGAAGGTATGTGGCCCCTTGATAAGAAGGGCAGTAAGAAAGAAAGACCCTATGAATTATAGAGAAATAAATGTCAGTTGTGTTCAGTTAGCAGGATATTCAGTCAATTATGAGGGATAGAACTAAATTCAAGATATCCGGAGTTCGTTGAGAGTCCAGTTTAACAGCAAGGAGGTCGTATGCTGATGATATCTTTTCCTTGCAAGAATAGCCTGAAAAACCGTTGCCTTTAAATTCATGTCCTAAGAATTCATGTGATGAAATTCTAGCAAAATTATCTAATCTTTTTTATCTCGATTCAAGAGAAAAAAGAACTCGAAATTCGAGACCTTTCGTAAATTTAAATGAACCAATCTCAAAGGAGAAAACCCAATAAGAAGTAAAATAGTGATAGATAATAAAATACTAGAACAAGTAAACACTTTCAGATACTTGGGATGTGATCTATCATACGAAGAAGAAAAAGACATAGACACTAAAATATCAAACTTCGTCAAAGTAAATGGCATAATAAATAATATATTTAAGCCATCCCTGGTACAAAAACACACTAGAATCAGACTATATAATGTCTTGTCAAAACCAACTGTACTATACGGAAGTGAAACATGGACCATGAAAAGGAAAGATGAAAAACGAATTCAAACAGCAGAAATGAAGTTCCTCAGAAAAACAGCTGGATATACCAAGTGGGACCACAAAACAAATGAAGAAATCTTACAATCCCTGAAAATAAAACCAATTAATTACTACATAAGACAGTATAAACAAAAATGGCTAGAACATTTAAATCGAATGGACAACAGCAGACTACCAAAAATATTATACAGATACAAAATAAGTGGAAAAAGAAGAATTGGAAGACCAAGAAAGAGAAGGCATGAGACCGGAACAGTCCACATGGCCTAAATTACATGTTAGGAAGAAGAAGAAGAAGAAGAAATGAACCAATCTGAAAGAGAAACGTGTCTAACTTAATATAATTTTTAATTATAGTAAAATGAGAATTGCATCATGTAAATTATAAAAAGTGATTAATTTTTATTATGAATTAATGAAATTATTTCATGACTGCAATAAATATAATATTAATCGCTATTTTATAGATCAATTTGTGTTTCCTTTAAATAAATAAAATAACAGCATTATATGAATAAGAATGACTATGAATCAGGTTAATCTGGTTGGAAACGTTCTTAGAGTATCCTCTCTCCAACCAACAGGCTGCGGGCTTGAATCCCAGATTGGACATGGTTGTTTGTGATTATCATTATGTAGTAGATGAATTTCATTGCCTGGAGTGAAACCACTACTCCGCTTATTGTAGGTCTGAAGTGACTTTAAAAAGTCCCTGCTTTGGTCTCTAGAGCGGGAGCAGGTTACTAGACTAAGTATAAATGAATAAAAATGCAAACAAATAAAATAAAATAAAATAAAATAATAATAATTAAATATAAAAATGAAAACAAATATTAAAAAATATTAAAAAAATTCTTAGCCCATTCATAGTTCTAATATACTATAGGTTTACAGCTTTTAGGCAAGAACCAAATAAAAACGAAAAGTGAAACAGCTGTACTTAATAAACATTTTTGCTTTTATCCTCTCCAAGTTGGTTCTTTTGCTGCATTTCTCCTGTTATCAAGCGGTTCGTTCGTTAAATAAAACAAAAAAGAAATCACTACTATCATAATGACTTTTTTGATGCCATGTAAGGTGGCATCAAAAAAGTCATTATGATAGTAGTGATTTCTTTTTTGAAACCTACTAAATCCGATCTACTAAAATATACATGAAGATAAAAATAAGTTATTATTTTTATTTTTGAAGTTGGATCACAGCTGAGAACATGTTGGTAATATAAAAGTTATTCTTCATAACTTTAATTTTTATTAATTTTGATTTTTTTAAAATTTTGTTTGCATAATTTTATAATTCATCACTTGCAAAATTATTTGAATCGGCTGAGGCATCTGAAAATGGCTGTCACTTCAATGATGGTAAACGTAAAGTTATGTACTTTGGTTATTTGGTATATATCCAGTAGCGTATCATATTGGCGGGGATTATGCTAGATGAAATTGATCAGCCTGGGAACCTCGAACTTTTAATAGATCGGAAGTTGAAGTTCAACTTCCGATCTACTAAAATATAGCAAACAATGCGAATAAACCTTTGATAACACCTCATTTGTACTATTCCCCTCAGGTCTGATCTCCTGATTTCTGCGCGATAATTCTGACACAGTGAATAGAGTGCAAGGAGAATGTGTTAAACTAATATTAGGA
Source organism: Typopeltis vanoorti (assembly GCF_054136105.1). Taxonomy (NCBI): domain Eukaryota; kingdom Metazoa; phylum Arthropoda; class Arachnida; order Uropygi; family Thelyphonidae; genus Typopeltis; species Typopeltis vanoorti. The sequence continues at coordinate 60,461 of NW_028328227.1, forward strand.
TTGTGAAGTACAGATCATGAAGATAAATCGAGAAATTGTTGACTGCGGATAATAGCAAACAGTAGAAAGACGGATGATATGATTGAGAATTGCAAACTTCTAAAAAGGTCATATAGAATATCAGTAGATGGAGTTTTTCATTTTACGGAGAGTGGAGAAAGGACGAGAGGGCATCCCTGGAAGCTCAGAATGAATGCTGTCAAGAACGCACTGAGAGCTGGATGTTTCTTTCATAGAGAGGTACATGATTCAAATCGATTGCCATTGGAGATAGTGAGTGAAGGTAGTGTAAATAAATTCATGAATAGGTATGACAGTTGGTGAGGGTAATATGTGAACTCTCTCTCACTGAGACCATGACTACCTGAGTTTCCCTTAATAATATTATTAATAATAATGAAATAATTTTAATATGAAAAAGTGGAGGATATTATGGATCCATTAAAATTTTATAGTCAAATATAGAAAGAACCTTTAAAATGTTTCGAAATATTTACCAGAGGATTTATGAAGATATAATTTCGACATCAGAGTTACATTGGTTTGCACTATGAAAAAGACACAAGTTAGGTTCAGAAGCCCTCGTGTTTGCTTTTATTAGTGGTTAAATTAACTTTCATTAGTATGAAAGCTATTTCAAACTGTTTATTCTCATTAGAGAATAAACAGTTTGAAATAGGCAAAGACCCTGAATTCTGCATAAATCCTCTAAATACCATAACCTCATATGTCAGAAGTTAGATTCATCGTAAGTGAATTCTCAGTAGGTGCATAACGATTACTCAAGTATAGAGGGGGAAAAAACTCCAGCTTAACGTTTTGAATTAGGATTGCTACAATACTGAGGGGATTTGTACTCTGTTAGATCTCTGCCTAGTGATGATGAGAACCAATAGTTCGAAACAAATGTCAAGTAAGTCAAACACATAGGGAGTCGTGGGCAGAGCTTGTGTCTTTTAAGTAGCGTAAACTAAAGCAACTTCGATGCCGAAATTATATCCTAAAAAACCATTATGTAAATTTCGAGACGTTTTAAATTCCAAATTAAAGCCGTTCAGTTTTATACTTCTGTAATTATAATTTTAATATTTTTCTTTTGTTTCAAAATGAAATAAATTAATCCGAAGTTGAAAACACATCAAAAAATATTTTAAAAAAATAAGGAAGTACCAATGTCGATATTGTCCCAAGGAAATTTCTTGTAAAGAATTAGAAATTAGTAGACCGAAGAAGAATTTAGAACGTACGCATGAATCACATGTTAAAACTCGGACTGAGAAAAAGATGGACCTTTAGTATTGAAAATAATTAACACGGCTTTCTTAATTTTGAACTTCCGTAAAAGAAGGAAATCAAGTGAGATTTTCCTAGAATCTTCTCCACATAAGATGAAATCGCAATCTGAACAGTTAACGATAGTTATTTTAGATGAAAATCAATTTCAAAGATGAATTACGTATTTCCATAGAACTTGGCAGCGACTTTAAACTTTATTTTGAATAACTATGAATTAAAAAAAAGAAGTTCAAATATCAAAATTTAAAGAATTAGAAGAATCTGGCAATGGTTTTATCGTTTTGCACGACTAGATCAGTATTGGAAATAAACTACCAACACTAAAATATATTTAGGATTGGTATTCATTCGGATGGGACAAAACTTATTTAATTTAGGATTAGTTTCGATACGTGGGAAATGTTCGTCAGTTTGATATTCAAATGTTGAGGACTTACGAATGCACATCAATTCGAAATAATTTTTTAAACATACTATAGCTATAATAACAAATGGATGGAGAAATTTAAACGTGAAAGTTTTGCTGAAAATTTACTCAGCCTTAATCATGTAACTGTTGACACATTTTCATAACATTTGCATCAATTGCATTAATAAAATATTTAAAAATATATTAAAATGTAAATATATTTAAACAAATCATTTTTTGGGCGAAAATGTATATTTTTGGGAATTACCCGCACTTGGGAAAAATGTCTGGAATATCAAGAAAAATAGTAGAAACTCAGAAAATTTAGTTGCCTGCAATGAAGGACTCCATTTAGTTCTTGTCAATTTGTGCCAAGGAACAGAAAGTGGCAGACTTTGAAGAAAGCAGGTACAGATGAAGGAATGGCAGTGATGTAATAGGAATGAAAATATATAGAGATTGATGATTGAGTTTAAATGAGACTTAAGAGTTTTGAAACTGATATGGATGTATCCATACCAGTGGAATGGATAGGAAACATCCCTTCTTTTTTTGATTAGGATTAGATCCTCACATAGGATAGGATGTGGAATACCAGATGAGAAAATTGCTGAATACATATAAATATTGTGGCTGGAAAGTCTGTCTAGTAGCTAGAGGTAAGGCAACAACAACTAGAGGTAAGGTAATGCATCTAGTAGCTAGAGGTAAGGCAACAAATCTTGAGTTAGTGGTGGAAACCATAAAATCTGTGGACGCCTTCAAATGTCTGAGTTCTGTGATGGATACGTTAGGTCAATGTGAAGTGAACATTGGTGAACAGAATAAGTGTGAACACTTAGAACAATGACTTGTATATTTTGGAGTCCATCAACTGTTCAAGAAAACTAGGAAGATGCAATATCAGAGTGATTACAGACAGTATAATTACCTATGGATGTGAGTGTTGGGTTCTCACTAACAACCAAAGGAAAGAAGTAGAGTTCAATGAGATGGATTTCTTCAGACAAAGCATGAGAACTTCTGAGGAATGCATATTTTAATAGAGGAAGGTTAAAAGAGCCTGTCATGTAGAGAATGGAAGCGTGTAGCTTGAAATGATGTGAGAGTAGAACAATTTCCATTGAGAATTATGAATTTGTCATCCCCTGGAAGGAGAAAAGATTAAGACCAAGGACCAGAGAGAGAGAGAGAGAGAGAGAGAGAGATCATTCTAAGAGCTATGAAGAAAAAAGCTTGTAGGATGAGGGCCGGATTTATATTTGAGAATGAAATCTGAGAAGAGGTAGATGCCAACAACGCGGAATACACGTAACTAATTTAAACTAATTTTAAGTAATGTTAGTAAGAAGTAATTTTAATGCAAAGCAAATAGTATTAATAAAACTTTACCTTTACGAATGGTCAAAGTGAAAACTGAAACTAAATTTGAAATGACTGTACAAATTTTAGCTGTCATTCTAACATTTTTTTTTAAATTTCTGACTGAGTTGGGATTATTAATGTCAATTTAGACACTTTTGTTTTTTAATTTTGTAATAAAATTGCTCATATTAAGCCAAAAATGAATCATATGGCAATCTTATTGTGTGTGTGTATTTTAAATCCCAAAAGTGTACTAAATTCTGTCCAGACAGAGCATGGATTTTTAATCACATAACATAACTTGATATTCTTATTATTATGGATACCTCCATGGAGTCTCTGTCCAGACTCCATGGAGGTATAGAGTCTCCATGTCCAGACTCTATGGAGGTATGGAGTCTCTGTCCAGACTCCATACCTCCATGGAGTCTGTGCAAATGAAGGATGGCATTTTGTTTTTGTTCACTAATATTCCAAAAACAAAATGCTATCCTTCATTTGCACAATACTGTCATATCATATTTTTCTTTGAACACATTCACCAGCATGGCAGTCACTGGCTCTGGCGACTCATTACACTCATTCACTACTCTCCAAGCAAAAATTTAGTCCTCATGCCCTTGCTAACTACCTTTCTTAATTTCTAGGAATGATGCAAAGTTCTTTCCATATTAGTAATCTACTGAAAATTTTCAGTATGTAGTCTTTACCGTACTTCCCTTTTCCTCCTATCAGCAAATTTCTGTAATCCATAAATCTTCAATCTATCCTTAAAAGGATCATTCCATAGAAATATCATCATCTTGGTCACTTGGCTTCCTCTGGATCCTTTCTACCACTTCTACATCTCCAAGCAACCCAGGTGATCATACCTGTGCACAATAGTGTTAAAGTATCACGTTCCAAAGCCTTATATCTGCTTGTTAATGTGTTCTTCAATAACAGGTAACCGGGAGTCCACTATCACCCTCAAAAATTTCCCTAGCCTTGGAAATTTCTTGCAGTTCAATTCCATCAATATAGTATACAGCTAATGATATTTTCATCCCAAAAATGCAAAACCTTACACTTTGCCACATGAAACTGATAGCCCCATTCTTCTTTGTCCATACTGTTAATCCGTACGAAGATAGACTAAAGGCATGCAGGTAAACAGAAGGCAAATATTCTATAGTTATAACAATATTTATAAATAGAAAATAACGGAAGGAATATGCTGAGACATTTAAGCTGTTGAAGGATTATTATCAGATTAACATTGAGGGGAGTTTTCATATGGTAGAATGAGGAAAAGGAACAAAAAAAGGGGTCAATCCTGGAAGTTACAGACGGAAGTAGTGAATATAGGGTACGAAGTTGTTTTTTTTTTACATGGAAAGCAGAAAAAGCATAGAATACATTGCTTGAGAAGGTGATGAAATTATAGACGGTGGGTGAATTTAAGAAGTCGATGATAGACTTCGTATTGACCTACCACGATTAATCTTAAGACTCCAAGAAGTTCAAGAAAGTAATAATAATAATAATAATAATAATAATAATAATAACTTTAATAAATTGTATTGCTTTCTAAAATATTTACACATATACATTAACCATGCCGGCCTGGTCGGCAGAGTGGTTAGCATATCCGCTCTCCAGCCAAGAGGCTGCGGGTTCGAATCCCACGTAGGCATGGATGTTTGTGATTGTCTTCCACCTTCATACATTCATTCACACAAGTATAGATACACTCTCCCAATATGGACTAGGTCACCATGGGAGAAGTAGACCCAAAACCTGCCTCCGGGTTCCCACGGCTACCGGGTGCGTCCCATAGGTGGCGAAGGGGGAGGAACCCTGACTACAACTCGTTGGATATATCAGGGCAGCTCTGAATATGTTGAATAAAGAGCCCTGGACCAGTGGATTTGGGACTGGCGATCCCATGTGAAAATATTGCAATTCCCCAATTCGCACTGGGTGATGAATTTATGGCTAACCTTCCAAAATGAATCCAACAGAAATAAAAAGGCCCTCATTCCCCGGAATACCAGATTGTTACCACCTAGGGCAATAGGCAGTTAAACTTGAAGGTAGGGGTCTAAGAATACCTGGGTAATCAGATCCTACTGCCATTGGAAACTAGACCTTGGAACATTAAACTGTACGACTCTGAGCAGTGAAGCACGCTAAATGAACTAACGGAAGAGCTAAGGCCGACTAAAAGGGGATATTCTTGGACTGTGCGAAGTCAGAAGTAACGGTGAAGAAATTCTTCGATTAAAAAACGAAGACCTACCATATTATAGAGGCGAAAATAAGAAAAGAATCAGCGGAGTTGGATTCATGATCAACAAAAAAATTGAAGAACAGCATAATAGAACTTGACAGTGTATAAGATCGAATAGCAAGTATTGTTGTTCAAATATCGAAAAGATACACTCTTAAGATCATCCAAGTCCGTGCACCAATAATAAGTCATAGTGATGAAGAAATTGAAGCCGTCTATCATGATGTATCCTAGCTCTACAATAAAGGACAACATCATTTCAGAATTGTAACGGAGACTATGATGCTAAAATTGGTATTCAAAATTCTGATGAAAGCTCAATGGGAAATTTTGGATATGGCATGACAGACGACAAAGGAGCAAGGTTAATAGAATTTGCATAAAAAGAAAACGTATACATCATGAATTCCTTTTTTAAGAAAAAATACATAGTGAAATTGACTTTATCCCCAGCAATAAGAAAAACATATTTCAAGACTGCTCTATTAAAAACATCTTCACCATTGGAAGTGACCATCGTATGGTACGCAGTAAAATCCAAATAAAATACCAAAAAGAAAGAAGAAATGTTTTGAAGATCAAAGGGAAACCTTGATGTACACAAACTCAACATTAAAAAAGATATATTCCAACACCAACTAAACAAGAGATTTAAACATCTCATTACAGATGACAATGCTGATCTGTCAGAAAATAATGACATCATTACCCAAACCCTTTATAATGCTCACTTGAAATAGTTAGTACCACAGAACAGAAACAAGACAAACTTTCTGAATAAACAAAACAGCTTATGAAGTAACGAATAGAAATGAAACAATCAATTAACCTACAGAATAAAACTGAATACACGGAATTGTACGAAATCATCAAAAAACTTACCAGAGAAGAAATAAGAAAATTCAATTGTAAATTCATACAACAAGCAATTGAAAACACCCATAGTCACAAAAAAGCCAAACAGCAAACAGATGGTTGCAGTCAAACTACAAGACGGGATCATCACCAGAGATAGATATGCTATAGCAAAAAGAATTGAAGAATTCTACTCAATATTATATCAGTATGATGAATTAAATGAAGAAGAGGACAACTATGACGCAGCTGAAGTAAGACAGATTCTACCAGAAAAAGTTATGCAGAGCATCCAAAGCTTCCAAAATGGGAAAGCTGCAGGTAAGGATGGAGTTATAGCTGAACTTCTAAAAACAGGTGGAGAAATAATCTACAAACTCTTGGCAAAACTATTTAATTTATGCCTGAAGAAAAATGATGTACCAACAACACGGAAGACGGCTTCCCTAATTCTGATACATAAAAAATGTGAGATAGAAGACGTGACGAACTACCGACCTATCAGTCGTCTACAAAGTGTTTACAAAAGTCTTAGCTCATAGGCTTTATGCGACTCTGGACCTAGCACACCCAAAAGAACAGGCAGGCTTTCGAAGGGGCTTTAGTACAATGGACCATATTCCAGTTGTACAGCAGATTATTGAACGGTGTAATGAATATCAATTACCACTATGTCTTGGTTTTATTGACTATGAGAAAGCCTTTGATTCACTTAAAACTTGTGCAGTACTTAAAGGAATACGAAACCGACAATTGCAGGAGCCATACAGCTGAACCGTCAAATCAGCATACACCAATGCACAGCAGCAATTAATTTCAATGGAAACATCTCTACTGTGGGAATACAAAAAGGCAGCGTGCCTAAAAGAAATATTCAGACTTCTTGATTGGGAAGGGAAAGGACTGAAAATAAATGGAAGATATTTAAGCCATTTATGCTTTGCAGATGATATAGTTATCTTTACTTCAACTGCGCATGAATTACGAACTCGTATCCATGAACTCCAAATTGCTAGCAAAACAGCTCGTCTGAAGATAAATTTAAAGAAGACTTAGGACAACAGATGCCTGAAGAGAAAAGTTTTTAACCAGTGTATTCTTCGTATATTAACATATGGCTGTGAAACATGGACACTCAATGCAAAGGAAATTCAAAAATTAAGAACAATACAATTTATTATGGAAAGACGTGTGCTTGGTATCACAAGACTGGATCATAAAAGGAATACCTGGATAACAAAGAAGCTTGAGTTCTCTGACATCATAGGAAGAGTGAAACATCTGAAATGACAATGGGCTGGGCATACTGCACGAAGACAAGATCAACGATGGAGAAAAGAAGTATTGGATTGGATTCCACGGGAGGGAAAAACCACCGCGACGCCGACCTAAATAATAGTGGATTGATGATATCAGATTTGCAGGATTGACATGGGAAAGGAAAGCCATGGACAGACAGTTTTGAGTAATCTTGGAAAGGCCTTGATCCAGCAGTGGATCGAAAATGACTGAAAATGATGATACAATAATCATCTTGAATGGCATTCCAACTTATAATTTTTACAAAATTCAGCACAAAGTGCTGCATATAAAAGTTATTTTCTAAATTGAATTTCAATTAAACATTTTAATAATACTTTTTTGGCTCTATATTATGTATTTACAACACCTGTTCTAATACTACAAATGCTGATTATAGAGACTTTTCTGTACAATGAATGAGTAATAATAATAATAATAATAATAATAATAATAATAATAATAATAATAATAATAATAATAGTTTTAGAAGTTACATCAACAATTGCTCTGAGCCAATGCTTCAAGCAATTACACAAGAGGGCCTTCTAAAAGAAACAGGAAACAAATCCGATTACAAAAAGGAACAACAAAATAACCGATTTGTGCGCTGGAAAGATAAACCCTTGCAGCACCAATTTCTTCGAGATACTGGAAATATTGATGTGAACAAGACGTGGCAATCGCTACAACACGGATATATTAAAAAAGAAACAGAAGTAGTTATTCTATCCGCTCAAGAACAGGCCTTACAAACTAATGCAATCAAAGCAAACATTTTGAACATCAATAATAACAGCAAATACAGATTATGCGATCAGAAAGATGAGAGTGTAGAACATCTAATCAGTGCTTGCAGCAAGATAGCTCAAACTGACTATAAATACCGTCATGATCAAGTGGCCAAAATAATTCATTGGCATGTATGCACAAAATATGGCTTTCCTACTTCTGATAATAACTGGTGGCAGCATAAAATAGAGACAGTATTGGAAAACGAAACAGCAAAAATTCAATACAACTGATTGGCATTTGAAACAGAATAGACTTGACATTACATTTATCGAACATCGACAGGTTTGGATTATTGATATTACAATACTCAGTGATAAGAACATTAACAACAAAGAACTGGAAAAAAATTGCTAAATATCGAGATCTGGCAATCGAAGTTGGCCAGGTGTGGCTTAAACACACTAAATTTATCCCACACATTTATCGGTGCACTTGATGCAATTTCAAAGAAGCTATCGAAATATTTACAGCAATTAAGCTTCATCGAAGTGACCCCATATGACCTACAAAACACAGCATTACTTGGAACAGTCCATATTTTACGACGCTACCTGACAGACTATTCCTAGATTCTTGGGTAGAATCTGAATCGTTCTGTAACACCAGTCAAATTTCTGTTTCAGTAATATCTAGTTTTGAGTGTATCAATTATGTGAATAAAATAATAATAATAATAATAATAATAATAATAATAATAATAATAATAATAATAATAATAATAATAATAATAATAATAATAATATTTTTAACAATAACAAGGTCTAATTATCATACATATACAAGTTAGTGAAATATTCTTTTTGATATACTTTTGTTTGTTTGTTTGGGTGGCAATGCTGCTTTCTTAATCAAAGCTTCTGCAGAGCTTATCTGAGGAAGATAATAGTCTCGCTGTAATATTTTTATAGTGCCTGTTTCAACCCCTGTAAGTTCCTATGGGTGGCTTTTCCGTAGTGATTATTATACTTATATGTTATATCATTTGTGGACTGTTGTCTTGCTATATGATTTATTATTCTGATTACTCTGTAGGTTGGACTTAAGTAATGATTTAAGATGATGGTGTAGTGGCATAAGTGTTTCACCTTAAATATTTTGTGTTCTGTCCTTGCTGGCGGTATAAGTGTAGGTGTTCTCGTTGCTCCTTTGTTCCAAGAATATAAGGCTTACTATTTTGCTTTGCGTTTAGCGCGATTGTCCGCGCGGTTAGCCTAGTGGCTTTGTGCTTCGCGACCATATGCCTGGGGAAGGAGTGTCCTGGGCTCGATTCCCGTCGCCAACATGAGGAGCTTAAGGATCTTCCTCAGCCATAGCCAAGTTAGCCGGTCTTGGGCATGGACAGCAGGTTTTTCCCCCACGTTATTATTATTATTATTGTTCCGGGAAACTCCAAGGAGTCGACAGACTCATCGAGGGAGGCCCTAACAACATGTCAAGAACAACTATTCAACATTCACACAGTATCTATCATACCTTGCCTTGAACTCATTCACGGTCGTAGCACCCACAACAGACTCTGGAAGCTTATTCCACTCATTTACCACTCTACAAGTAAAGAACCTAGCTCTAACACCCTTGTCAACCACGCTCTTGCCCAGTTTCCATGCATGGCCCCTAGTCCTCCCACCACCAGTCATATTTTCAAAAATATCTTCTGGATCAATCTTATAAAAACCCTTCAGTAATTTGAATGTCTCAATCACATCACCCCTCCTTCGCCTATCGTCCAATTTCTGCAACCCACAAATCTTCAACCTATTCTCATAAGGTTCATTCCACAGACCTGCTATCATCTTGGTCACTCGTCTCTGGACCCTCTCCACTTCCTGCCCATCACGAAGAAACCCTGGTGCCCATAGCTGGGCACAGAAGTCCAGATGGGGTCTTATCAAGGCTCGACAGAGGAACAACAACTTGTTCGTCTCTGCATGTTCAAGTATTTTTCAGAAGCCAAGTGATTTGGTGAGCTGTTTTAGTTACTTTTGCAATGTGCCCCCTAAACTTCAACTCCCTATCCACCAACACTCCCAAATCCCTGGCCTCATCAATCTCCTGGAGTATGGTTCCACCAATGCGATATACTGCTGCTATTCTTTTCACCCCAAAGTACATAACCTTACACTTTGCCATATTAAATTGACATCCATTTTTCCTAGCCCAGTCCTCCAAACTATCCAAATCATCCTGTAAAATTTTGACATCCTGTGCACTCACAATTGCTCTACCCAACTTTGCATCATCAGCAAACAAGTGAACACTTCCTCTCAGATCCTTTCCAATATCATTGATGAACAAATTGAAAAGCAGTGGTCCAAGAGCAGAGCCCTGTGGCACTCCACTAGTCACAAGACGTCTTTTAGACTCCACTCCTGAATAAACCACTCGTTGATATCTCTCCTTCAACCACCATCTTATCCATCTCACCAACCCTATATCTATACCCATCTGCTCCAGTTTACTGATTAGGGTTCCATGTGGTATCCTATCAAAGGCCTTGTCAAGGTCCAGTAGTATCATGTAAACCCATTACCCCTATCCAGTTCAGCTGTCACTGTTATAAAACGTGAGCAAGTTATTGAGGCATGATCTACCCTTCACAAAACCATGTTGTCCCCCATACAATATCCCATTTTCATCTATCCAATCCTGTATTCTTTTCTTGACTAATTTCTCTAAGACCTTGACAATGATTCCTGATATGCTAATCGGTCGGTAATTTACAACAGCAGTCTTGGTACCACCTTTATGCAGTGGAACTATTTTCCCCTCTTTCCTCCCGCTCGGGACTAACCCAGACCCGAGACTCAAATTAAACAAAATGGTCAAGGGTACTGACAATTCTTTAGCTGCTTCTCGTACAACACGAGCTGGTATACCATCCAATCCCACAGATGTATTTACATTGAGGTTATGCAATAGACTACTCACCTCCACTTCGTTAACCACAATTCCCGTATAATCTACTGGTTTATTCGTTTCTGCAATGTCACCACCTGGATGATATACTTTTGCAAAGTGCTCACTCAGTAACTCAACTATCTCAACTGATTCAGTTTCCTCCCTACCATCGGCATTCTTTAAAATCAATCTGCCATGTACATTTTTCCTTTTACTTGCTACATATCTAAAAAACTGTTTAGGATTCTCTTTAGCCTGCATGACCAATGTTCTTTCGTAATCCTTTTTTGCTTTTCTTACCACACTTGTTACCCTTCTGGCCTGCGCTTTATACCGTTCATGTGCCTGCCGGTAGCCCTTCTCCTTAAATTCCCTCCATAGTTGTTTCTTTTTTTGCAGCTCAAGCTTAATGGTGTTATTCATCCATTTAACCCCTACTTGATTTATTATTCGGACTCTAGGTATACAGTCAGCCATTGCTTCATGCAAGCACTTCTTAACTACCTCCCATGCACTATCAACTTCTAGTCCTTGCAGTTGTACATGCCATGGCACTGAACCAATCAAACTCCTAAGCTTGTCATACTTTCCGGCCAGATAATTCCACATGTACCCTGTCTTAATTGAAAATTCTACACCTTTAGCCACCTCCCAAGTCAAGACCCTATGATCGCTCTCACCAGTTGGTGGCAACATGGTCGTATTCGTTACAGCCAAATTCTCAGATGCAATTACTAGGTCAAGCACTCTCTGACCCCTAGTATTTTCCATTACATGCTGTCGCAGATAGTTATCCCTTAATAACCGCATAAAATCCAGTTCCTTCCTCCCTTGTGTCCTCTCCTCACTCCAATCAATGCGACCATAGTTGAAATCTCCCATAATAATCATCCTTCTTCCACTCATTTCTTCTATTTGCTTGTGCATATTGTCACCACCATCTTTTCCATCACCTGGTCTATAGCAGCACCCAATTGTATATTTAGTTCTGTTCTGGGTTTATTCTATTCTAGGGTTTTCCTCCCGCAAGCTGGCAAACCTCCCCGGAACACACAGGGATACAGCCAAGAATACTTACAGGCATAGGGGTGACCATCCTATCTTCGTACTTCGGTTACGAAATCCAAGGATACTTGGAAGGTTGTGGGCCTTAAAGTCCTGTTAAAGCCTTTGGGATAGATATTTTGCTATGCAACGATTGTAATCTGTGAAGTTTGTAGTCTGCGCAAAATGCGTATAATGTAATTCCGTAACTTGAAATGTTTTCACAAAATGCTTTATAGATTAGTATTTTTGTGTGTGTCAGGGCAATGTCTTTCAATCGATATAGTTTGCTTGCTATTATCCTGAGTTTGTTGTGTAGATAATTTGAATGGCTATTCCAACTTTGATCAGCATCGAAGTGAAGTCCGAGATAGCGTATTTTGTTCACCTGTGCGATGCTTACGGTTTTGGGATCAGCGCTTCGTGTATAGGAGGATGAATATCGGATAGTGAGATATTTAGTTTCTATGGGGAAGGATTGGGGTTTTTTGAATATCATTAGCTTTTATTCTTCATATATATGCCATTTTCGGTTAACCAATTAGTGATTTGATTGATGTCGTGTGGCATTTTTGTGTAAGCGATATTTGCGTTGTTGTGAATGGATATGATGGCCGTGTCCTGCGTACTGGAAGATTTTACTTTTTAGGGGAAGATGGCTTGTGTCGTGTGTGTGTGTGTGTGTGTATGTTAAACTGAATAGGAAATAGAACAGCTCCATTTACTCCACAGTTATCTCTTTGCTGTGCGCTGATTCTATACGTGCGATGTGCTCTCTGTTTTTCATATATGTTTTGAACCACTGGTTTAGACGACCTCCGATTCCGATATGTGTTGGTTTGTTCAACAAGGTTTTGTGTAGTAGTGTGTGAAACGCTTTCGTTAGGTCAATAAAAACGATTAAAGCTATTGTATTTTTATCTGATGCAGCATTTATTAGGTTTGTGAAACCTTCCAGGATTGTGGATGTTCCTTTATTTTTTTAAAGCCATATTGTGTTTTGGGTATGATTTGGAATTTTTCAACGTATGTGGAGAGTTTGCAATACACAATGCGCTTCATGATTTGGTTGATTACAGACAACGTGGCGATTGGTCTGTAATTACTGATAATGTTTATTGTTCCATGTTTCTTATTCCATGGGTGTGATTAATGCAGTCTTCAGTGTTTCAGGTATGCGCCCCATTTCGAAGATTTTATTTCAGAGTTTTAGTATAAATGGACATAGGTTGGTTGAGTGTTTCTTAATGTCTTTTGTTCTGATTCCGTTTATTCGTGGCCGTTTTTTAATTTGTTGAATTGAAAGTGACGGTTTTTCTTTTGTTACTTTTTTATTAATTTGTTACTACTACTACTACTATTAATAATAATAATAATAAACCAATATGTACAAAATATGCAATTTCGACTGAACCGACGTCAATTCTTTCAGACTCCGCAGAGAAAAACAGATGCTAACAATCATTCACCCGAAAAAGAAGGAACACTCAAATTATAGAAGTTAGTCTTTGAAAATACTACTCAACATAGCAAAGATGTCTCATGAATTAAGGAAATAGAGTTAGAAGTGAAACAAAAACGAATGCAAAACCAAAACAAATGGTCAGTGTAGAAGCCAGAAAATTAAAAATCTGGGGAGCACCTGGCAAAGACGAACTACATAGATTTCGCTTAAAACTAGTCAACATCGTCGAATGGCAGAAAAATTTAATTATTTGTTGCAATGGAAGACTGGATGATATCTGGCAGTATTTTTCTTTTCGTAAAAGATAAAGATAAGGGTGGGGACTGAAATAACAATCGTCCAATAACATGCCTATCAACTATGCTTAAGCTGTTCCCTGTAATCGTAGCAAATTACGTCCACCACTACTTATCAGATAATCAGATTTATCCGAGTGAACAAAAAGGCAATTTTCAAAAATCTAAGGGAACAAGAGACCAGATCCTTATTAATAAAATGATTCACCGATATTCAAAAAGACGAAAAACTAACTTAAACATGACATCGATAGACTATAAGAAAATATTCGAGTTCTCACACTTCATGATCATTAAATCATATCAATTCAAATATTTGGTATTAGCAAGACAAAATGTTCGTTTCAAACTGCTGCTATGAAATCATTGAAAACAACTTTAACAGTCAATAATAAACGATTCGGAGATAGTAGCATTAGACGTAAAATTTTCCAAGGCGATTCCTTGTCACCATTGCTCTTCAACATTTCTTTGATACCTTTTTCTATGATTTTGAGGAAAACAAAACTTGGATATGAAATTCCCAAATGTAATATTAAAATTTCCCATCTGTAGTATATGGATGACTTGAAGTTATATGGAAAATCGGACCAGCGAATTGCCTCTTTATTGAACACAGTTCGTATTTTCAGTCAGAACATCGAAATGGAATTTAGTTTAGATAAATGTGCAATTTTATCTATTAAACGAGGAAAAATTAATGACACTAGCGATTGTAATCTTGATAAAGAGAAATATATAAAATAAAGTTCCGCTAACGAAACTTCTGCTGCTGCCTCTTGTTTAACGAATGTTAAACAGTTTGCATATATCAAAATATATCAAAAGAGGTAGAAATATGCTGAACAAAAACAAAAAAAAAAAACTCAATGATTTTAACACAATGAGAGCAATGAACTCTTTAGCTATTCCAGTAATATGATACACAACTTGCACAGTAGATTCGATAAAAGAAGACCTGGACAAATTGGACCATAAAACTAGAAAATTAATGTGATGCATAGTCATACATTACATCGTGGATGTAATGTATGACATACATTACATCCACGAAGTGATGTTGACCAGATTCTCCACCTATTCTCCTTGTACCTGCCAAGGAGAATAGGTGGGCGGGGTCAGCTGCAAGTGAGACAGACTGTGGAAGACGAAGATATTAGATTAAAAAAATTACATCGATAATAGCTCTGAATAAATGCTATAAGCCATCTCACAAGAGGGGTTTCTATAAGCAACAGGAAACAAATCCGATTACAAAAAGGAACACCAAAATAACCGATATGTGGCTGAAAAAATAAACTATTGCATTGCCAATTTCTTCAAGATATTGAGGAAATAATTGACCTGCCCAATACGTGGCAATGGCTACAATATAGATATATTAAATAGAAACAGATTTTAGTTTAGCTGCTCAAGATTAGGCTAGAAACATAACGAAATCAATGCGAAAAGTTTGAACATTAATAATAACAGCAAATGCAGATTACGCGATCAGTGACTTGTTCAGAGCACATCCATGTTTCACATAATCATTTATACCAGGATAATGTACACGGCTGAATTGGTAATTAAATAATTCCACTATATCCTTTGTAGTTAACACTGATGCATGGTTATGGTAACAGAGTGACCATAACTTTTTTCCCTCCTTGCCATATAGCAGAAGAATTCTCTTGAATTATCCTTTGCCTCATTCACTTGTCTCCCCTCATAATGTAACTTTTCTTTCTTCACCTTCTTGTCCCCTTCTTAGTCTACAATTTCTACTCTTCAAAAATTAAGTATTTATTGTAAAACTATTGAAAGTATTGCACACTACAATCTTCATTCTATATTTGTTTATTATATTGCAGAAATGAATGTCACCAAGCATGATTATTATACTGATTACATGATCATAAAATGGGATCACAGATGAAAAGAGCTTAATAGTCTGTAGTTCATCCTTTCCAAGAATACTCGAAATTTCAGAGTGACGGTACTGGGTCACTGCTAAATTCCTCGCTCTCAACCTGAACTATTGGTGAAACGCAATGGTGGCTGCACTCGGATATTGACAGGCAAAAATCTGCCACTGAGGAGAACTTTTGTATAGGTAATGGTCTTCTCGAAAAACTAGGCGATCTGTCAGATCACTCTGACCTCAATGAGGGAACCGAAGGTTCGTTTTAATTCAAACTCTCAATCATTCAAAGATACTAAGAGGTGGTTCTATTAATGAAAGGAACATCCTGCAATCAAGCAGAAACGCTCATCTTTCAGGAAAAAGCATCTACAGAAGGGTCCCAATAAAGACTGCATCAGTAGAGATGGTCTTTATACCCATAGGCAAACATCTAATAGAATGCAGAATTCGATACCACTTCAGCCTGTCGCATATCCATGGAATGTTTAAATGCGGAGCTTCTCCACATTCAAACATTCCATGGATACGTCATATCACGATCTGTCATATCACCCAACCAATGAGTGACCAACAGGATGATTCAACTCATTACTCTGCTGTGGTTCTAATCAGTGAAAGGTCTACTCTAACACCGAACAGAGTCCCCCAACAGTGCTTCTATCCAGTGACAGGCCCGCTCCACAACAGAGCAGAGGTTTAAGTGCAGATGTTTTCCAAAAACCCAGGAATCCCTCAGATTTCCCAACAGTGAATGACAGAAAGGATCATTTAACTCATTACTGAATGAGTAATGAGGCCTAACCTACTACTATAAACTTCAACTGTGGTTTTACCCAGTGACAGGCCCACCCTATCACCCAACAGAGCTGGACATATCCCGAGTTCCTGAAGAGGGCGCCCACTTCAGCAGACCGCCTACATCTGTAGACTGTTTAAATACAAGTGCTCTTCAGGAACTCAGAAGATCCTCATGTCACCTAATTAGTAAGTAACTAGAAGGATCACTTAACGCATTACTCAGCAGCTGGTTTTTACTCACTGACAGGATCATTTTACCATAGGGAAGAGCCGCAGATATTTCAGGGAAAAGCATCGATCGAATGCTGCGAGACAATTTCAGCAGACTGCTTTAGTACAAGCCTTCTTCAAACAGAAGGCTTGTACTAAAGAGTTCATTTAATCACTAAATGAATGAGTGATCGGAAGGATATTTAACTAATTACTGAATGGTGATTTTACTCAGTGAAAGGCCTAAAGAGCAGAACTCTCAGCGGTGGTTCTGCACAATGGCAGGTCCACCTGACGACAGATCAGTCCGGCTGATATCCCAGAAAACGCATTTACCGAGGCGGCCATAAGACCAGCTAAATATACTTTCCACATCCACGGTAATTCATTTTTTTTCGAACTGGCAACTTTCAAAAGCTTGTGAGTGACCTAAAAGGTCACTATATCACGGAGTTCCGAAAGTATAGCTTTTATGAATCTCTGCTTCCTTTCTAATCATCAAGATGATCTTCAGCCCCCCCCCCCTCCCTCACAACTAGAAATAATAGCGCCACCACGCCAAGATTGTACTCTACAAAGAGGTAAACGAGCAGCCTGATTCACAGGCCTATTCTTCTTTTCAGTGACCAGGCAGATAAGAGAGCAAGAACTTCCTCAGCAGAATTTCCGCATCTCACTATGTGAGTAAAAGGAATTCTCCCAAAACTGAGGCGATCCCCCAGATCACTCTAATCTCGGCGAGTGACCGAAAAGATCATTTAACTGATAACTCCGTGACAGACCCACCCCGCTACCGAGAAGAACCATAATCAGTGGCTGTACCCAATGGCAAACTCACCCTCCACCAACGAACAGAGCCGCTCATATCTCAATAAAAACACGCACTTCAGTGGCCAACTCTGTTGAAATCACTTCAGGGAATTTCATACTTCAACACAATTTGTTTTATGTGTGGGAGGTCTCAAAATCTAGGGAGATCCTTCATGTCACATAAACGTTCGGGACACGAAGGATCATTTAACTCACAGGTGGTTTCACTTAGTGATAGGCTCATCCCTACCACCCACAGCTGCTCATATCCCAGGGCAAGACAACCACTTTAGCAGCACTACCTCTGAAATTCACTGAAGCCACTTCAGTGAATTTTTCCAAATCCGCACAAAAGTGCAGTAATCGGAGCTAGACCTAAAAGAGATATGAAAATTAAAATAATATAGTTCATATATTTTCCGTTGAAAGTAATCAAAAGATGGATGTAAAATCTTTTTTAAAATTTTCTGGATCACTAGTTTTTGAAACATTTTAGATGGTTATAAATTAGATTAAACTTGCTAAGAAATTATATTCGTTTCATCCTTGATCCAAGTGTAAGCAATCAAAGATTATGCGTGAATATTAATTTCAAGACTAATCAACAAGTAGATTAGTCTTGAATATAATGATATGTATAAATTCTATGCATTATGGAAAAGGGCGCTAAGCAGAAAGTCTCTACAGTTTTAGGTCTAGTCCGTGGAAGCCAGACCTAGAATAGATGCAGAGATTGAAATAATGCAGATGTCGTATTTGCCATATATAAAGTAGCGAAGAAGTGAAGATCTGAAATGTGGGTAATAAATAAAGAATCAAGAAAAATAATTTTGGCATTTGAAAGAACTTGTTACAGGAAGATTCTGAGAATAGGATGGGTACAGAAAATCACCAATGAAGAGCTCTGTCAGAAGATACAACCAAAAGAGAATTTAATGCAGAAGATTATAAAACGGAAGTTGCAATTATTTGGACACATCTGTAGAATGAGTGAAGACCGGAAGATAAAGACATTTATGTTTGGTATTTTGGATGGTTTAAACAGAAGAGGTAGACCATACAGAGAATGGATAGACGATATAAAGGACTGGTGTGGAATGGGTGTACAAAAACTGCGAAACTGTGCACTGGACAAAGAAAGGTGGAAGAAGATAATGAAACAAGCATCAGACATCAACGGGCAGTGAGCCCATGGTTCGTGATGATGACGATGATGAAGAGGTGTAACACCTTATTATTAAAATGAGAAATACATGTATATGACTTGAGCATTCATTTATCCTTGGAATCTCTTCTGGGTCTGTTTCCCAATAATGATACTTCAATAAAGGGTCATTCTGCTCAGGGGTCATTCCCATAATACATAGTCTGCTCAGGGGTCATTCCCATAATACATAGCATTATACCCAACCGAAAGGATGTGTACTTTGCATTATGGGACAGTAAAGCAAAGCAATTAATTGAAATTCATTAGTTTCGTATAAAAGTAGACTATTCATGAATGCATAAATTTTGTATGTTTACACATGTGTCAAAGATGAAAAACGAATGTGAGAAAAATTTGTTTTGAGAAGTTAATTTAATTTATAGCACCAAGTGAAGACTTTCAACAATAATGAGTGATACGTTTTGGACATGCTTTTCACGCTTTCATCCATATGAGAGGAAATATATTTCTAAGTTGATATAATGCATGAAATCTTTATGGGCATTTCCCCCTTTATCTACTTGTTAATTGAACAATTGTTAAACATTCATTATTAGTCTTTTGTAAGTACTGTAAAGATGTATGTAAGACTATGGAAAAGGGTGTGAAGACACAATATCGTACAAAACGTGTTCTTCCATGGAAAAAATTGGAATAAAAAAAAGAATACATACCACCTTAATCCACTTGTCCCTTAAATTATTTAGTAATGTTTTAGGTAGAAGATGAATTTAATCACGAGTGGGATGTGAGATCACTACCTTGCTTACTGAAGGCCACATGTAGGTCTTAAGTTGCATATTTACAATACATTCAACTATATTTTAAGTGTTTATGAAACTAAAATTAAAGTCAGAATCTAGTTCAGTGAATCTTCTCTAAACACAAGAATCACTGGATCGGATACTGATTGTCATAATTTACATACTAATATATTCATAATTCTTATTTTAAAGTTTCACCTTAATAATTTATACTGAAATTTACATTTATTGATCTATTAAACAATATTCTGGTTAAAATTGTGAACTCTGAAATAGATCGTATTTATTTTATATTAACATATTGAGTGTAACTAGCTGAATGTGATAACTTGCTGCTTGTGCTAAGAGATTTCTATCATTTTTATTCAGAAATATATAATTTCTGATATATTTTTCACATTTTCACAACTATAATTAGACTCTTTTCTCAGTGAAAATAGAAGAAAATTTATTACAAAAATATTATAACCCGGAATTTGTGTGATTATATTACTGGTTAAAGGTTCTATTCCAGGACATTAGAAATGATTGGTATCAATGTTGAACAAACTCTCCCCATCCAGCCACCATAACCCAGTTATCAACTTGCTTCCCTTGTCGAAACATTCTTAGTATTTTTTCTTTTATAATGGTCTAATTTTTTTCTTTCACGTTGTCATTGCAGCTGAAATTTTTTTCATAGTAGAGGAACAAGAATCGAATGATCTCATAGTTGTCGTATGGATAAACACTTCTTTTATAATCACCATCTACAAGATATCTCACCCTCAGGGGCGGACTTAGGCATGAGCTTTATGGGCTTCAGCACATGGCCCCGTTCAATCAAAGGGCCCCTTCGCGGTCAAAAATATAAAAATAAAAACAATTTAAGTTACAAATTTAAAAAGAAATAAATTATACAAAATTTTTTCGTACGTAGGTAACGTTAAAATCGTTAATTTGCAACATTATTGGATTTGAATTAAATATCAAATATCAATGTTTTAAATGACAGTAAATAGTAAATACGGCTCTGTCTTCTATCGCCTCTGTCGGCAGTCGGAAAAATCAAAATATACTTTGTCATTTGTCAATTATGCAAATAATATAGCAACGTCGGAATGGGAGTGCATGTCTAGCTCATCCAGCTCATCTCAAGCTTGTTAGCTTAGCGGAGCTCTCACATATATACTTTCTGCTCTCACGTTTGACATTTGAGGTTGTGCATAGTACAGTATAGTTGAATATTAAATAGTCATTGGTTCGGTGAAGTGTACTGTTCAGGTGTTTCGTTTCTTCACTGGTAAGTATCGGCAAAGTTTACTAAATACTAAATAAATATACATTAAACGGTAAACAACCTAATATGGTGGTGGATTTTTTTTAGTTTTTTTTTATTTATTTTCAGATTACATAAATACCTAAAAAATGTCTGGTAGAAAATATAAAAGCGGAGCTGAAAAACGAAAAATACAATTAAATAGAGAAAAGGAAAGAAGTAAATGTGCCAAAATTTCAAATTTTTTGTATTGGAAAATAAAAATGAAAATCTAAAAGGGTTAATTTTGGTTAATTGGATAGGCCCCCAAAGAGTGTTAGTCTAGCCTTCCCCCCCCCCCCCCAAAAAAAAAGTTAACTGTCAGCCACTGCTCACCATGAGTTGTATATCAGTTCTTGAAAAAAAAAATAATTTACCTAAAAAAAAGTGACTTATTAACTGTCTGTTGATCTTGTTAATGTGATGTTGTTAGTAATCTTGATGCTTCTTGCGTCTAATAAGCTAGACACTCCCATTCACTGCGAGTCTAGAAACTTTGAACCAGTAATATAAAAATGCAAGCTCCGAAGCCCTGTTAGTGCAACTCTAGTGTTGCAGTTGTGTTTATTTTAAAAAATACGTTGGGTTTTGATCTTCTCATTTACTTGCCTGTAAAAAAAGTTTAGTTTAATTTCACTATGGTTATACTACACACGCCAGTCTTTCCTTTCCCTTTTTTAAAATTCACTTTCAGAAGTGAATTATCGTGGTGTCCGAAACAATTTCAACATGAAAAATATGACATGAGGTAATTCGTAGTTGACGAACTGATATTGACGACCAACTATGAGTCATCGTGTTAAACAGTTTATGAAATATAGAGCTATCTTACCATTTCATATCCTGGGGGTATCTCTCCATTTTTGCAGAGCATTGGGAAGTTTCTGCAATGAAGTGGCGGTGCATGAACACATAAACCTTGCTTCTGTTCACAAAGCACTTTTCGAATTACACTAGAATTGGAATGAGTATTAAAGATCACATAGTTGGAAAATTCTCAGTATTATTATTATCATCATTAATATTAATAATAATATTATTATTTTTGAAATCCAATATACTGACATTCTCGATAGTCACCACGCTTTAAGGCAAGGCAATGCAAAATCAAAGTGAAGTCTTCTGTTTATTCTAAAGAAAAGCACAGTTCTCTACTTGCGTAAAAATTTAATTCAAAATTTTAATACTTTCTTCTAGCACGTTTTTACGTTCAAGAAACAAAAGAAGTTTAAGGTCAGTACCATTTTTCTTCTTACTAATAAATGCCGTAATCAAACACTCCTTGACAGACCATAACTTGATACCAACATTTCTTTTTGTTATAACTTGCTATTTGTACTATGCAGCAGGGGTGGAATCACACATCTATCATTATTACAGTTAGGTTACACTGTGATACTAATAAATCTGTGCGTTTTGAAGCAATTGTACAGTTCTTTCTCTCATAGTTACTTGGTGGTCAGTATTCATTGTGTAGAATTTAGGAAGACAAAAACGTATGTGTTAGAGCAATTATTTATTTATAATTAAAAAAATAACGCTCGACATTTCGACCTAAATATCAAACCAAGTGTTGCTGAATTGTAGGGACATTGTGGCTTTTCAATTGATTTTCTGACAAATTTGAAGTGTATTGTCGGAAAGGTTTATTTTACCATTGCGAATGAATTTAATTTGGCGTTTGTGTTCTTTTCTTGTTTGAATTGCCATCTTGTTTCCCCCCCTATGTAGGGTGAGTTGCACTGAGAAAAGTAAAGAACAGAATTTTTGAATGAGACAAGTATGCTTTATTAAGTTTGTAGGAGGTTTTAATGTGGATTCAATATTGTATTTATGTGCTGTTCTACTTTTTCTCCTGATATCTCCTAATGTATGATTAGGTATGGGATTTTTGTAAACTCTTTTTTTTTCCATTTCACAGCATTAGTGTGGAGAATCTCCAGAAACAATTTGACTACACAATAAAGATGTTCAATTACGCAATATTAAAGTACTACAGATCCTGACAATGATATTCAAAAACATGATTGCTTAGAATTTATCCTTATGAATGGAACTTTTCATATATATTATCCATTCATAAGAAGGACAATAAGAAAGACTGAGAAATCATATAAAAAGTTTCATGTGTTCGACGTGCATGCTATCTTGTCGAATTACGAGAGAATTGAATTTAAGACATCTCCAATAAGATCAGAGGAACAGTCTTGTTCCAGAGCAGGAAGATCTTGCATGGATAATATATATATTCACCACTACAAATAGTCCAAATAATACACATGAGTAGTAGTGTAGTCACTAATAACCAGATCAAGATAAAGATATGATAAGGAATCGTGACGTGATTGGCTGATAAGATAATGACATCATTGTATTTGATGCGGTGCGTGATGTCGTGAGTGTGGATGTCGGAAATTTCTCAGGGGGAACATCTGTCAGTGACGTCACGTGTTTTGTTTTGTTCACATATGAGACTGTGGGTGATGTTTAGAGATAAGGATTCGTGACGTGACTGGTGGGACACTATGAACCAAATAGGGGTAGGGAATGGGGGAAGCGACGTCTGTGTCCTAGATGTCTACTGTTATCAGATGTAGATAAGTGTATGGTTTGCATAAGGGAGTGTGGGCGATGTGGGAGATAAGGTATAGAATGTTTGGAATTTTCCTGGGGCCATCATCTGTCAGTGACATCCTGTTGTGTGCTTGGTTCATATGGCCTTGGGGGTGATGGTTAGACATAAGGAATCGTGACATTCTGAGTTTGGAATTTTCTGGGGATGTTTCAGTGACATCACATGTGTTTTTGTTTGCGGATGGGTTTGTGGGTGATATTAGAGATAAGATATCTTGGCATTTCCCAGGGTGACACCCATCCATGATTGTCGTCAAGTTTTGTCTTTGGTTGTCTACAGTTAGCATTACAAATTTTCCTATATAAGTTTGGGGTATTTCATTCCTGTTATTGAGTATGGGAATTTTACTTAAGTGTGAAGACCTGGCAGCAGCATTTAGACATTTTCTGAATAATTAATTACGAACTATCATTGATGTCCCCTCAAACACACACACACACACACACACACACACACACACACACATCACACAAACGTTTTTCTTGTCAACAGACGATATGGGAATTTTTAGAGTCAAGAGAGCTGGTGGCAGCATTTAGACATTTTCTGGGGATGTTTCAGTGACATCACATGTGTTTTTGTTTGCGGATGGGTTTGTGGGTGATATTAGAGATAAGATATCTTGGCATTTCCCAGGGTGACACCCATCCATGATTGTCGTCAAGTTTTGTCTTTGGTTGTCTACAGTTAGCATTACAAATTTTCCTATATAAGTTTGGGGTATTTCATTCCTGTTATTGAGTATGGGAATTTTACTTAAGAGTGAAGACCTGGCAGCAGCATTTAGACATTTTCTGAATAATTAATTACGAACTATCATTGATGTCCCCTCAAAATTAATTATAGACTAATTAATTTTGAGGGGACATACTCACATAATTAATTATAGACTATCACTGGTGATCCTCAACCACAGACATTTAGAAATGAAATTCGCTAATGTATCCCATGGTGATACTCTCTAATGTACGTACCCTATGATTATTCTTATGTAAAACTCTTGAGTATTAGAATTAGAATTGCACTTACCAAACATACGATCACTGGTCATTGAAATTACAAATATCATATGCTATGTTTAAGTTAAACAAAAAAGATTAACTTATTTTCTTTACAGAATGAGGCATTTTGGAACTAGTGAAAACAATAGATATTCCAAATTGTTAATTTATAACCATACATTCAGCACAAAACACACAAACAGAATGGCTGAAATGCAGTTGACTTTTTTCCTTATAGGTTACTGTGTGTAATAAACGGAGATTTTAATGGATTACAAGAACTTTTGTATGTAGTCTTGAAAGATTCTGATGATAATTTAGATTAACTTACAGTGTTTCCAGAATGGGTCTTCTGATTGCCAATAGATGTTCGTAAATAGTTGCATTATAACCATATATCCACAGCACAACACACACAAAACAGAAGGGTTGAAACAATGAACATTTTGTAAATAAGCTAAAAAGCTAGTTGACTTTTGTTGCTTAGATTTTCTGTACATTTGGTACTCTTCATTAATTTCATTCACACTGGGATCATGCTATGTTTTTTCCTACTGTGGTGAGTGTAAACTCAACGTGACTAATATCCGTGAGCGACCGGAAAATTCCTATCTCATGATGTGGGGTTTTTGATATGATTCTATATATTGCTTGTCAAATCCTTCCCAATATCATTTATGTACAGATTGAATAACAGTGGACCAAGCACTGATCTTTGTGGTATACCACTTGTTACCTCAAATCTTGCAGACTCACATCCCCCATATACCACTTTTTGATATCTGTCAGTCAGCCTTCCTCTTATCCATGCTAATATTCTATAACCCAAACCCATTTTCTCCTATGAATTTTGTTTTTCCTCCACTCTCTTGACATTTCTTCCCATATATTGAAGCGTATTGGTGATAATCCACTTTTTTTTTCAAATAGATTGGTTATTTTTTTTCTATTTTACTTACAAAATTTAGTTTAACTGCATATTCTAACCAGAATAACTAAGCAAAATAAATAAATAAATTGTGGGGAATTTATTTTCCCCCCACTGTAGACTTTTCGTTTCTGTTATCTTAAAGACGTGTCTCATTTCCGGTTGCAATTTTCTTGTACCTAGGTGAGAAATCGTGTGTTTGGGTTGAAACTGTTCGTTAGCGTTTTGTTATTTTTCAAATGAATATTAGCTCTGTGGTATACTTTGTTAATTTCTATGTTACCTTTTATTTGACTGAAATATTATTTACCATTTGAATTTCTGAATCTAAAATACAGAATTAATAAAGTGAAAACGACACTATTTTTTTGTTTGTTTCTTATTCTTCTGATTTAACATTTGCATTGATGTTCAAAGATATATATATTTATTTATTATTTTTTTTAAAATTGATTGGGTATTTTTCTCTATGTTACTTTAAAATTAAGTTTAACTACATATTCTAACAGAATAACTGAGCAAAATAAATAAATAAATAAATAAATTGTGTGTGAATGTATTTTTCTTCCACTGTAGATTTTTTAATTGTGATATCTTAAAGATGTGAGTAGTAGACCAGCCACTAGTGACCAGATCAAGATCAAGATAAGATAAGGAATCGCGACATGATTGGTTGTTCATTTGATGACATTGCTGTGTGTGATGTCATGAGTTTGTAATGTTTGGAATTTCCCTCGGGGCATATGTGTCAGTGACGTCGTTCTTGTGCTTTGGTTCGCGTATGGAATTATGGGTGATTGTAGAGATAAGGATTCATTTTTTTGATTGGTGGGGCACTTCTGACCAGATCAAGCTCAAGATAAGATAAGGAATTGTGGCGTGGGTGTGTGTTGTTTTCAGATGTAAATGAGTGGCATAATTTGTTAGTTGTAAATAAGTGAAGTTATTGTTTTCAATGGAAATGACAATATATTAGCGGATAAGGATTAGTGTCATGATTGTTGGAGCACTTTTAACCAGATCAAGATCAAGATAAGATAAGGAATTGTGATGTGGATATGTGTTGTTTTCAGATGAAGATAGAGTTTGGAATGTTTGAAATTTCGCTGGGGCCCCCCTTCTGTCAGACACATCACGTGATGTGTTTGGTGCACGTATTGTGGGTGATTATAGAGATAAGGAATCACGACGTCATGTGTTTGGAAATTTCGGGGGAACATATGTCACTGTGATATCAAACAGTGATTTGGTTTGCTTATGGAATTGTGGGCGATGTTTTTGAGATAAGATATCTTGGAATTTTCCCAGGGTGACAAACATCTGTCATTGTCATCAAGTTTTGTCTTTGGTTGTCTATAGATGGCAGTACTAATTTTCCAATACAGTTTGGGGTATTTCTTTCCTGTTAAAGGGTGGGAATTCTTAGAGTAAAGTCGTGATGGCGGCAGTGAGGAGGCTTTTCTGAATACTTTAATTATATGCTGGTGTCCCTCAAACACACACACACACACACACACACACACACATTAGACATGAAAAGTTGCTAATGTATCCATGTTGATACTCCAATATGTACCCAATGATTATTCTTATGAAAAAAACTATTCAGTATTAGAATTACACTTAACAAAACATGAGCAGTGATTATTGCAATTACAATTATCAATTGTTATGTTTAAGTTAAAAAAATTAACTTACATTTCTTTCCAGAATGGGAACATCTTGGTACTATCTAAGTTTTCTGAATATTCCCAAGTGCTGATTTTTAACATATACTCACAGCACAGAACACAAACACAAGTCTGAAAATGCAGTTCACTTTTTCATTATAGGTTACTGGGGCTAACATATATTCAGAGCACAAAAACACACAAAACATAGGAGTTGAAAAATATTTCTGTAAATAACCAGAAAGGCTACTTGACTACTTAATTTAGATTACTATCCGATTGGTTCTCTGTATTAATACTTTCTCACAGTTGCTCATGCTATGTTTTCCCAAGCTTGGTGGGAGAGTCATCTATGCACTGTTTTGTTTAGGGTAAGTGTTATTTCCGGTTTCGAATTCAGAGTGCTGTTAAAGTATGGAATTCTGAGAAGTCAAATGATTTTTTGTTTCAAATTGTTTGGTTATTTTTTCTATTTTACTTGTAAAATTCAGTTTATAACTACATATTCTAAGAATAATTGAACAAAATTAATAAATAAATAAAATGTATGTGAATTTATTTTCCAACACTGTAGATTTCTCATTAAGTCTTATCTTAAAAATATCTCTCTTATCCAGTCGACAATTATGTTGTACATAGGTGATAAATTGTGTGTTTCGGTTGGAACTCTTCATTCCCATTGGAAATTATAGCTATAGTAAATTAATGCTTATATTTATTTTCTTAAAAAACCAATATGACTATTAATTATACCTTCAACTCCTTGTGCTCTTAACCTATTTCTGTAACTTAAATTTATATATTTATTTTTTTTAGCATTAGTAATTTTAAGTAATGGATATCAGACAAACAAGGTTTTGAACTCACTGTCGCATTTTTTTAGAAACTTCTTTTGCTAGCACAACGAATAAATAGATATTTCTTATTATTTCAAATCAATATTAGCTCTGTAATATATACTTTGTTAATTTCTATGTTACCTTTTATTTTCCTATAATATTATTAACAAATTGTATTTACTGAATCTAACATACAGAAATTAAATAAAGTGAAAAAGACAGTATTTTTTAAATGTTTTTCTTATTATTATTCTTCTGCTTTAATATTTGTGCTGATGTTCATAGTGTATGATTTGCCACTGGAGCTTACATGTAATTCATGTGATTATTCTCCATGTGACATTTCAAAACAAGTTGGACTATGGTTTTTACATAGTTCAACTGTGTAAAACTCATTTCCAAAAAAAATAAGTTTTACATAGTTTTACATTGTATTTCTTTGAAAATTTGTATTTCCAAAGAAATCCAATATCTTTAGGAAATAAATTTGAAGTTTTATTCAAAAGAAATTGTACAGCAATTATACCAATGATAACCGAAAATTCGTATTTTTTTCACCGACTGTAGATTTTGCATATTTGTTTTCTTTCATTCTTCTTCTTACATTACTTCATTTGGCACCCCAAATAAATAGTTATTTATTATAATTATTATTATTATTTCACTGATTATTAGCTCTTATAATTTATCTTATAATTTATGTTAACATTCTGTTACAAAATTCTGAACTATTAGAACTTTTTGCAAAGAAACTTTCAAAGAATTTTGTGGCTCACCCATTATTTTTACATTACCAAACAAAAACCACCACAACAGAATACAGCAGCTGAATTGGATGAACCATTACCTTAAGACTGAAGTCACCTGACTCTGTTTTTTTTATAGTACTGTTTACCCTACCTATGCCCTACCCTGACCATTCCTTAAAAAATGACCTTTTTCACAGATGACTGAACAACCTGTTTTTGAATGCTGTTGGTGTGTTTTATCTTAATTTGTGTGGGAAAGGTAAAATTTGTATTTGTTTTATCTGAAGAGTAAAAACATTTTTTCTATACCAAACTTTAAGAGATTAAGTCATGTTTTTGTACTATCTGCTGTTTCTCTGTAAAACAACCAAATTCTGATAGTTCATATTTTCGATTATTTGAACGAAATGTTTTCAGATAAATCAAACAATGTCAATAAGTAGCCTTAGACAATTCTCAAATAATCAATTACATGGATATCTGTTTTCAACACTTTTTCCCCCATTCCTGTCATTAATTTCACAGTAATGATTTTTTACAATAATTAAACAGAATTGCATTAAGGTATAAAGGTGTGGATTTAAATATCAATTTCTAATCAGAATAACTGAGTAAAAAATTCATTTTGAAAAAAAAACAATAAAAGAGATAATAAAAAAACAATAAAAGACAAATGCATATTTTATTTTGCTGAAATTCTATTTACAAATATATTCACATAGAAAAATCGAAACATGTAATTACCTAAAAATATTTCACAATATTTAGTTTAGACTCTTAACATTTTCCAAAGAGTTCAATGAATAAAAGTTTTGTTACTCACTGTTTTTTCAGTTATATTACATCAAAATAGCTGGTCATGCAAAAGGGATTTTAAATCAGATCCCATTATTTAAATAAGCACAGCTCCATTCATTTGATATTGTCTCAGTCTAGAAATGACACCATGCCTTCCTAAACATTCTGCGTATTCTTTTGTCACCAAATATACAAAAACATTTTCGTTAAATGTTCATAAATGTCCGAAAATAAAAATCTTTATCGAATTGGATAAAATCTTGAAAGTTTAATTTTACCATTGATGAATTTAAATCATTAGGAATAATTTTCCCCATGATACGAACAGATGGTAATTCGGTTTCCAAATATAGTAAATGATTATCAATATCGCACATTTTTGGTGAAAATCTCTCAGCTCCTTAACAATTAATAAAAAAAAAACATTATTTCCATCAGCTCCTGTATAATCAAGTATTAGTTCCCCATCTTGGCATTTCAGAATATAACACTGAAGTCCATTTCATAGTCAACTCTTCTTTGCAAGTAGTAAAAGATATCGGACCACTTCCTGTGTAACTTTTCCCAAGTGGTCCTGGATAAATACATCACAATGTATTTTCTTTATTTTAGAAGATACATCACAATGTATCTTCTAAAATAACGATCAGTTTCCATTCTTTTAGAGCAATGTGAAGAAATTTGTCTCGTGCTAGTTTCCTGAAGAAAGAAAATTTCAATGACTTTTGTGGCTTACCACAAAAATAATGGCTTACCCATTATTTTATTTTACTTTCCTGGACTCAAAATACCACAACACAATACGATAGCTGCATTGGATGAATGAAGTGCCATAACTGCAAAGACACTGAACTCATTTGTTTTTCTTATACTACTGTTTACCTGACACTGAATCCTGATGTCTCGTGCTAGTTTCCTGAAGAAAGAAAATTTCAATGACTTTTGTGGCTTACCACAAAAATAATGGCTTACCCATTATTTTATTTTACTTTCCTGGACTCAAAATACCACAACACAATACGATAGCTGCATTGGATGAATGAATTGCCGTAACTGCAAAGACACTGAACTCATTTGTTTTTCTTATACTACTGTTTACCTGACACTGAATCCTGACCATTCCTTCCAAAATGAAACTTTTGCATATGATTAACAGATATGTTTCCACATGCTGTTGGATATGATGTTCATGTGAGATCATCTTACTTTGAGACATTATATGGCAAATTTTATCTCTGTGGCTCGAAGGGTATTCTATAATATTTGTCCTTATTATATTAAGCATTTTATCCTCAAAAAGTGTTTTTGATGTTAGACCATGTGACTAGTTCTCTCACTCATATGTCCGAAATTGTTGGGTTGGGGAAAAATAGCATTAGGTGGTTGAAGTGAAAATGTAGTGAAGAGGGTGACAGAGGTCTTCCCTGCAATGCTCCCCACCCCACCCCCATAACCTCATCATCCTTCTATTCTCCCCCTCTCCTCCAGAAGATGTCTGCTCAGTTTAGTGGAGATGAGTGAGCTCATCATTTGTGGATATCTTTTAGTGATGTCACCTCCAACTGATATTGATAACTTTGGAAGAAAAAAATGCTTTTTTCCTTCCTAGCCTGAGAAGACATCTTCTGAAGGAGAGGGGGAGAATAGGTGGATGATGGGGTTACTGGAGGGAGCATTGCAGGGAAGCCCTCAGTCACTCTTATGACTACCTTTTCACTTCCACCACCTAATGCTATTTTTTCCCCATCCCAACAATTTCAGACATATGAGTGAGAGAGCTAGTCACATGGACTAACATCAAAAACACTTTTTGACGATAAAATACTTAACATAATAAGAACAAATAATATAGAATAACCTTCGAGCCACAGGGATAAGATTTGCCTATGATGTCTCAAAGTAAGATAATCTCATCGACGTCATCTCCAAGAGCATGTAGAAACATGTTCATGAATTATCTGAGCAAAATTTTCATTTTAGAAGGAATGGTCACAGTTAAGGGTCAGGTAAACAGTACTATAAGGAAAAAATGAGTCAAGTGTCTTTGCAGTTAAGACAATTCGTTCATCCAGTGCAGCTATCATATTGTGTTGTGTTGTTTTGTGTCCAGGAAAGTAAAGTAAAATAATACGTGAACCACAAGTCATTGAAAATTTCTTTCTTCAGGAAACTAACATGAGATAAACTCTTCACATAGCTCTAAAAGGATGGAAATCGATTATTATTTTAGAAGACACATACATTGTGATGTATTTATCCAGGAACACTTGGGAAAAGTTATGCAGGAAGAGGTCTGATATCCTCGTCTACTTACAAAATAAAGTTGACTAAGAAATGGACTGCAGTGAGTGTTATATTCTGAAATGCCAAGATGGGGAACTAATACTTGATGATACAGGAGCAGATGGAAGTAAAGTTTTTTTCTATTAGTTGTGAAGAAGCTGAGAGATTTTCACAAAAAATGTATGGCATTGATAATCATTTACTATTTTTGGAAACTGAATTACCAGCTATTCGTATCATGGGAAAAATTATCGCTAATCATTTAAATTCATCAATAGTAAAATTAGACTTTAAACATTTTATCCAATTCGATAGATTCTTTATTTTGGGACATTTACGAACATTTTGCAAAAACTGTTTCTCTATATTTGGTGACAAAAGAATACGCAGAATGTTTAGGAAGGTATGGTGTCATTTTCAGACTGACACAATATCAAATGTATGAAGCTGTCCTTACTATGATATCACCTCTTAAGACTCTTTCGTGTGACCCCTATTTTGATATGATGTATCCAAGAAACAGTGAGTAATGACCACTTTCTTTATTGAACTCTATGGAAAATTATTTAAAATAAAGAACCAAGGCTTCATTTCGGTGATGTAAACATTATTGAAATTAAGGAGATATTAAATCTCACATTGTTTCAAAACCGAATAAGAAACTCAAAGATCGGAATCAAAGAGTTCCATGCCGAATACTGTATAGTACACTATAAAAGTCTTGGCGCCTAATAGCATAAGCTAAAGCACGTAGTCCAAGTATGTAGTACAAACTAGGGCAGCTTGTAATAAAGGTGGGGAAAGTTCTGATTGCTATTCTTAGTATTTTCCATAATTTAAAACCCATCTCCTAGGAGATGTATGATGGTATACATTATGGTGGGAGGTCACTACCCATACCGGTTTCGATCTTTATTGAGATCTCATCAGTGTCAGATACTAAGAATAGCAGCCATCAGATACTAAGAATAGCAATCAGAACTTTCCCCACCTTTGCTATGAGTTGCCCTAATTTGTACTATGTACTTGGACTACGTGCTTTAGCTTAAGCTAGTAGTCGCCGATACTTTTATAGTTACAATATTTGGCATGAAACTCTTTGATTCCGATCTTTGAGTTTCTTATTCAGTTTACAAACAATGTGGAATTTAATATCCCCGTAATTTAAATAATGTTTACATCACCGAAATGAAGCCTATTGGCTCTTTATTTAAAATAAACAGCCAATAGGCTTCAATGGGTTCACCAACTCATATAGCAGAGTATATAAGTTCTTTTTGCTGTACTCTTAGTATCATTTTGGTCTAGCTACTCACTGATGAGATCTCAATTAAGATTGAAACCGGTGGGGGGTTGGCTCTGAGAGGCTCTGCTTGAGGATAGGTTTTTGCCTGTCTCTGAGTGGGGCCACCACTGAGATTATGGCTCTGCTTGGTGGTGGGGTGAGCCTGCCACTGGGTAGAGCCAATGCTGAGAAGTTCTTATTGGTGGTGGGGTGAGCCTGTCATTGAGTCAAACAACGTAGTGTTGGGCGATCTTTCGGGTTCATCTTATTTTTAGAGCTTGTTTCAAATTTACAAAGATTGAAACCATTGGGGGGTTGGTTCTGAGAGGCTCTATTTCAGGATATGTTATTGCCTGTCTCTGAGTGGGGCCACTGCTGAGATTATGGCTTTGCTTTGTGGTGGGTAAGCCTGCCACTTGGAAGAGCCAATAATGAGAAGTTCTTCTCGGTGGCAGAGTGAGCCTGTCATTGAGTGGAACAATGGGAAGTTGGGCGATCTTTCGGGATCATCTTATTTTAAGAGCCTGTTTCACTTTTACATTCAATAACGATTGAAACCGGTCTGGGTGGTGACCTACCACCATAATGTATAACATCATACATCTCCTAGGAGATGGGTTTTAAATTATGGACAATAGAATAGCAATCAGAACTTTCCCCACCTTTATTACAAGCTGCCCTAGTTTGTACTACATACTTGGACTATGTGCTTTAGCTTATGCTATTAGTCACCAATACATTTATAGTTTACTATACAGTATCGGGCATGGAACTCTTTGATTCCAATCTTTGAGTTTCTTATTCAGTTTTGAAACAATGTGGGATTTAATATCTCCTCTTTAGGAAATGTTGAGTCTAAACTAAATATTGTGAAATATTTTTAGGTAATTGCATGTTTCGAATTTTTCTCAGTGAATATACTTGTAAATAGTAATTCAGAAAATAAAATATGCATTTGTAAACTTAAATGAACAAAGATCTGTGCTTTTGTTGTTTTGTTTTTCCATAGTGAATTTTTTACTCCGTTATTCTTATTAGAAAGTGATATTTAAATCCACAACTTTATACCATAATGCAATTCTGTTTAATTATTGTAAAAATATCATTACTGTGAAATTAATGACAGGAACAGGGGAAAAATTGTTGAAAACAGATATCCATGTAATTGATTATTTTAGAAATGTCTAATTCTACCTATTGACATTGTTTGAGTTATCTGAATATATTTCATTCACATACTCGAAAACGCGAACTGTTAGAATTTGGCAATTTTACAGAGACAACAGATAATTTAATCCAAAAACATGACTTAACATGTTTGCTTCCAACTATGAGTATACTCATAGATAGTAAACCAGTTACACAAGCCAGCTACAAGTATACTCATATGACGCTTACCACCAGCAACGAGATTATCATACTGATTTTGAAGAAGTGAAAATGCTTGGCTTGTGGAGCTAGCATCAAAACTGTGTATTCTCATAGATGGTATATGCTCTGCACAAGCCAACTACGAGTATACTCATATGACGCTGACCGCCAACAACGAGAGTACTGTACTGACCTTGAAGAAGTGATATTGCTCAGCGTATGGCAACAGACTATGCCAAAGTATCGTGGCAGCGA
Source organism: Typopeltis vanoorti (assembly GCF_054136105.1). NCBI lineage: Eukaryota > Metazoa > Arthropoda > Arachnida > Uropygi > Thelyphonidae > Typopeltis > Typopeltis vanoorti. The sequence continues at coordinate 95,261 of NW_028328227.1, forward strand.
ATGTCTTAAACTCTTAAAAGTTTGATATAGAAAAAAGGTTTCTATCTGCAGATAACACAAATATAAATTTTGGCTTTCCCCACACAAAGTAACATAAAACTGCATCAAAACTATCTGACAGCATGCGAAATATGTCCGTGAGTCATCTGCTCAAAAGTTTCATTTTTGAGTGGAACTGTCAGGGTAGGATAGGGTAAGGTAAACGCTACTATAAGGTAAAACAATCGAATCGAGTGTCTTTGTAATTAAAGCATTTGTTCACCCACTGCAGCTATTGTATTGTGTTGTGGAGTTTTGTGTCCAGTAAAGTAAAAATTGCTTTGCATAAAGTTCTAATTGTTTAGAATTGGTAAGAGAAAGTTAACATAAAATCAGAGCTAATAATCACTGAAATAATAATAAATAACAATTTATTTGTGGTGCTAAATGAAGTAATGTAAGAAGAATGAAGGAAAACATATATGAAAATTTTACAGTGGTTGAAAAATACGAAGTTTCAGTTCTCATTGTGATTATTGATGTGCAGTTTCTTTTGAATAAGACTTCAACTTTATTTCTTAAAGGAATTTGTTATTGTGATCGAATTATTGTAAGATGTGCATTGACAAAATCACCATGTATTTGGAAAGAATTACCTGAAAGAGTAAAAAACAGAATTCTTGGTTAATAAAATGTAATCATTAACTTAAGTGGGAAATTGGTTCACTATCTCTTGAAAAACTAATAGAATGGATAAGAGAATGAACATGTAAATATCAAATACTGCTTGCCAAAGGAAGAGAAAAATCAAAAATATTAACTTTTTTAAAAGGCAGACCTGTTGTAGATTTAAGTGATCTGGGTTGCCCTAAACGTGAAAAAATTCCATTTACTTTAAATGCTTTTGGAAACATAACGAAAGATTCTGTGCTTATAATAATGCTCAAAAATATATGCATTGGTTTAAATAAATTAAAAATGTAACCCGTAATTTTACTACAGAAACAAATTCCCATGATCACAAATGAATACACTTTCAGATGTGTGTCACATTGTCGAAAACTACTTGATTTAAAATCCACAAGCCTGGGAAATCATCCCTTTGAACAACAGCACAAATTTAACAATAAGAAGATTAAGGAACAAAAATTAGTGTCTTTTTCATTTTATTTATTTTCTGTATGTTAGATTCAGTAAATACAATTTGTAAATAATATTTCACTCAAATAAAATGTGTAAATTTAAATGAACAAATTGGTGTCGTGATGTTTTATGCAAATTTAAGTAAGACCACACACACACACACATATATATATATACATTTTTTTTTCAAAGTCAAAGTCAATTCAAATACAATTTATTTATTAAGTTATTTATTTTGCTCAGTTATTCTGATTAGAATATGTAGTAAAACTATATTATAACAGTAAAATAAGGAGATTGTTTTCATTTTATTTAATTTCCATATGTTAGATTCAGAAATGCAATATTGTAAATAATGTTTCAGTCAAATAAAAGGTAATATAGAAATTAACAAAGATACCATAGAGCTGATATTCATTTAAAATATAAGAAAACGCTAATGCATAATTTCAACCCAAACACACGATTTCTGTCCTAGGTACAAGAAAATTGCAACTGGAAATGAGATACATCTTTAAGATAACACAAACGAAAAGTCTACAGTGGGAGAAAAATAAATTCACCACAATTTGTTTATTATTCTTAGTTATTCTGGTTAGAATACATAGTTAAACTGAATTTTAAAAGTAAAACAGAAAAATAACTAATCAATTTGAAAAAAAAATATATATATATAGAATCATATCAAAAACTACACTCACCACTGTGGGAAAAAACGTAGCATGATCCAAGTGCGAATGAAATTAACGAAGAGTACCAAATGGACAAAATCTAAGAAACATAAGTCAACTAGCATTTCAGGTTATTTACTAAACATTCATTCTTTCAACCCTTGTGTATTGTGTGTGTTGTGCTGTGGATATATGGTTATAATTCAACTGTTTTGGAACATCTATTGACATTCAGAAGAGCCATTCTGGAAACAGTGTAAGTTAATCTAAATTATCATCAGAATTTTTCTAGACAACATACAAAAGTTCTTGTAATCAATTAAAATCTCTTTATTACAGAGAGTAACCTATAAGGAAAAAAGTCAACTACATTTCAGCCCTTCTCTTTGTGTGTTTTGTGCTGTGAATATATGGTTATAAATCAACAATTTGGAATATCTATAGTTTTCAGAAAATCTCACTAGTTCGAAGATGCCGCATTCTGGAAAGAAAGTAAGTTAATCTTTTTTGTTCAACTTAAAGATAGCAAGTGATATTTGTAATTTCAGTGACCACTGCTGTTATGTTTTGGTGAGCAAAATTCTAACTCTAATATTCAAGAGTTTTTCATAAGAATAATCATTGGGTACATACATTAGAGAGTATCACCATGTATAACATTAGCGACTTTTCATGTCTAAATGTCTGTGGTTGAGGGATATCAGTGATAGCCTACAATTAATTATTCAGAAAATGGCTAAATTTTGCCACTAACTCTCTTAACTCTAACTAAAAAATTCTCATAATCATCTGTTGACAAGAAAAACATGTGTGTGTGTGTTTGCATTTAGACATTCAGAATATGTCTAAATGCTGCTTCCAGCTCTTCACTCTAAAGTAAAATTGCCATACCTAATAACAGAAACGAAATAGCACAAACCTATATAGGAAAATTCGTACTTCCAACTATAGACAACCAAAGACAAAATTTGATGACAATGATGGATGGGTGTCACCCTAGGAAATTCCAAGATATCTCATCTCTATTATCACCCACAATTCCATACACAAACCATACACTTATCTACATCTGATAACAACAGACATCCAGGACACAGATCTCGCTTCTCCCATTCACTCTACCCCTATTTTGTTAATAGTGTCCTACCAATCATGCCATGAATCCTTATCCAGTAATATATCTTCCTTTTCCATTCAAAACAATAATGTCACTAATTTACAACTAACAAATTACTCAGTTATCTGATAACAACACACATCCAGGACACTGACGTTGCTTCCCCCATTCACCTTACCCCTGTTTGGTTCATAGTGTCCCACCAATCACAACACGAATCCTTATCTCTAAATATCACCCACAATCCCAAACGTGAACAAAACAAACAATGTGGTGTCACTGACACATGTACCCCTGGGGAAATTCCAAACATTCCACACATGACATCACACACTGCATCACACACAATGACGTCATCATCTTATCAGCCAATCACGTGACGATTCCTTATCTTATCTTGATCTTGATCTGGTTATTAGTGACTACACTAGTACTCACATGCTGGCCACTGAATTAAACCTTTATGCAGATGTATGTAAGCATCTGCGAAATGCTTGGTCACCTGGATCACTACCTGCTACAACAACTATTTAAGAATGATGCTGTTTAGTAATTGTCAATAGTGTTAATCACAATGAAAAAACGGAAAAGATCTTTCGGAGTTCGATAAACGGGTCTTTGTGGCTGTCTGTTTCATTGGAGCCACTATTTTAAATACATCAGATCCGATTGGTTCTTCAAAACGTTATGCCCAGGGAATTGAAGCGGTTCGGTATTGGCAGTGGCATGCTACATGGAAACCACTAATTTCTGTAAAGAAGTGGAATGTCCATTTACAGTAGTGTGAAGAACACTGTGACTGGACACTGGAAAAAAGTTATGTGGTCCATAGAATCAAGATACACCTTGTTTTGTACTGACAGTAGGTGTTTGGCAAGAGCCTCATGATGGAATAAACCCAGCTTGCCTTGTAAAAACATTTCAAAGTTCTGGAGGTGGTGTCATGCATCTCCACACAAAGAACTGCCGACAATTCTTTGGGAGAAATATCATCACAGGAAAATTAATCATGTGAACAATGAACTCTCGGGGGACCCTGTAACCCCTAGAAGGCGTGTCCACTGGGTGGCGGATAGGAGAGCCCATCATGTGTGTGTGCGTGCGCATGCATGTGTGTATATGGTGGGATGGTCCGAATATACTGAATAATGACTCGTGGAGCAACAGAGCCATAAGGGGCAATCATCTTGATTGTAAGGGAAGCGGCACTCCCCATGGACACCTAGCTGGATCTATCACCTCTCCTTCTACTACTTTGAGGAAGATCCACTTAATTTAATCTTTCCTATAAGGGCTTATTAGCCAACTCTTCTTATTTTATGACCCCTATGCGATTAGAGTACTCCAGGGCCATGGGATCTTTTCATTTCTGGCCTTACAACTATGCTCTCTCTACAAACCTCACTGAAATTCTTCTATAATATACTCTTTCCTCCTTCAATATATCCTATTCCTCCTATGGGTTTAAATTTGGAAGAAGGCTAGTTCAGAAGCCTTAAGGTAGCAGCCCTACCACTGGACTATTCCATCATCAGGCTAGTCCCCCTGACATGGAGAACATAATTCTACTTGTAAGCTGACAGAAAAAGATAATCGGATTGAATCTATGGAAAACGACTTTGGAATGGAAAAGGTAAAACAAAAATGGAAACGACAAAATAAAATACATATAGCAAATTGGAATGTTAGAGGAATAGCATATAAAGAAATAAAATTGGACAAACTATTAAATGAAAGAAATTTTAAAATAGCAGTAATCACTGAAACAAAAAAGAAATTAAAAGGAACTATGAGAACTGAAAATTTTAATGAGATATACAGTGGAGTTGACAGAGACCAAAGAGCACAAGCAGGAGTCATGATTTTGATTCATAACTCCCTTTCAAAACAATTAAAACATTATAAATTATGGAATGAAAGAATAAACGAAGCTAGAATAAAAATAGATAAAGGCTGTTTAACAATGATTGGTTTATATGCATGCACCAGAAGAGGGAAGAAAACAAGATAATATTGATTTTTATAATCAGCTACAAAACATATATAATAAAATAAGTAAAAATGATTTTGTAATTTTAGCAGGAAACTTAAATGCAAGAATTGGAAACACGAAAATTAATAATAATGTAGGAATACATGGAGAACACACTCTAAACAGAAATGGTAAAAAATTTATTGACTTTGTAGTTTATAATAAACTAAAAATAATGAATTCCTTCTATAAACATAAAGACAGACATAAATATACTTGGGCAGCAAGAGGATGGAAATCAATCTTAGATTTTATATTAAATGAAAAGGCATCAAAATTTTCACTACATGTTCGAGTTCACAGAGGATATGAAATAAGCAGTGAGCACTTCCTTGTTAAAATAAAATTAAGATTACCACCTAAATGGCTACAACTAACAAGAACAGAAAGAAAAATTGAAACATTTGTTTATAAAACTAGACTATTGAATGACACAAACGTACAATGGATATGAGCAAAGAATTACCCAATATCTAGATAAAATAAAACAAAATGAAGAAATAGAAATAGAATGGCTTAATATAAAAATGATACTATATGCAGCAGCAAATGAATGCTTAGGAAAGACCAAAACATTCAATAAAAAAAAAACTGAAGATCTGGGATGATACGATCAAAGAAATAATCAAAACGAAAAAAGAAGCCTATCACAAATGGTTAAGCAGTAAACGATTAGATGATGAAATAGAATATAAAAGAATAACAGCCATGGCTAAAAGAGAAGTCAGAAAAAGACAGAGAATCATGGAACAAATTTGTTTCTAATTTAGAACATGACTAATATAAAATAAGACCAATGTATACAAGATTCTGAAACACACTTAAACGCAGATACAAATGAAAACATAAAAGTAAACACCGAATTGAACAGGGAAGAATTTCTAAATTACTACACAGAATTGTGGAAAGACAAATATTTTAAAAAATACAACTGGCAAACAATTAACGAAAATGAAAAGGAAATAATTAAAGAAGAATAACAAATCTGTCTGAAAGAAACAAGAAACGGAAAATCACATGGAGAAGTTAAGCTAGGTTCAGAACTATATAAATACGCAGAAACAAGATTCAAAGAAAGATTCTTATTATTTTTAGATAAAATGTATTCAACTAATATCCCACCAATAGAATGGAAAAATGCAATTGTGATTCCTATCTTTAAAAAAGGTAATAGAGATGACCCTAAAAACTATAGAGGTATCAGTATACTAAATTCCTGTTAGAAAATATATAGCAGAATCTTAAATAGCAAACTAATGAAATATTCCGAAAACTTTATTTTAGAAGTACAGAATGGATTTAGGAAAGGACGATCATGTATAGACCCGGCCTTTTGCCTAAAATTAATAATAGAGAAAAGAAGAGAATACAATTTAGAAACAAAGAGGATGCTTAAGGCTCAAAGCTGTATAACTGAGAGGAGACCTCCACATAGCCTTTAAAGGAATGCGGAGAACCGACCAGGGCTTCTGACCTAATGTCCAATCCTCACCTTCTCGTGGTGCAACCTGTTGGGTATCTACTTGGATACTGAATGGAACAGGATGGGCCGGCAATTTGGGATTTAGCCGACCAAATTGTATTTTTATTGGTTAAACCAAAATAAAAAATGATGGTACGACATGACAAAATTTCATGCCGGCTGGGGCGTCGCCCGGTTAAACAAGGCCCCCATTGTTTTCGCCAGGGAACCAGGGCGAACAGCGAAAAGGCAGCTACTTGAACAAATCTGAAAATAAACCCCAACTGAACATCACTAGAGTTAAAGATCGGTACTATCAACATAAGAAGCCTGAATGGCAAAGAAATGGAGCTAGCTGAGGAATTAGATAAGTACTAGTTCGACATAATAAGGGTGACTGAAACAAAAAAGACAAAAACTGGTGAGATCTTTCTGAGCAAAAAATACAAAATGTTATATTCAGGCAATGACAATCAAGGAAAAGAAGGAGTAGCCATAGTATTCAACACAAAATACAAGGCTAATCTTCTTGAATGGCAGTCAGTCTCAAGTAGAGTAATGTGGAGAGATATGAGAATGGGGAACTGGACAATGAGACTTATTTGTGCCTATGGTCCCACAGAAGGTTCTACTAAGGTAGAAGTGGAGGAATTTTTTGAGGCTTTAGAAAAAGCAACTGACACAATGAAACAGGAAAAGTTGGTCCTTGTTGGGGATCTAAATAGCAGAGTAGGAAATGATTGTGAGACATACAAAAATATTTGGGGAAAATTTGGAGAAAAGACCAAAGCTAATGATAATAGCAAATATCTGTTGGATTTCTGCTCAGGACATGGACTGATTATTACTAACACCATGTTCCAACATAAAACTGTGACTGGTTATTACTAACACCATGTTCCAACATAAAACTGTGACTGGTTATTACTAATACCATGCTCCAACATAAAACTGTGCACAAATTCACATGGAGAGAAGAGGCAAGGAATAAGAAAAGTCTCATTGACTGTGTTATTGTTGATAGTGATGTTTTCTCCCTGGTGCAGGACATCAGAGTGTACAGAGGATTTGAAATTGGAAGTGATCACTATTTAGTCTTGAGCAGGATAAAATTGAATTTCATATTGAAAAGAATAACATGTAAGAAAGTTTTAAAGCGAATTAAAGTTGAGCAGCTCTCAGATGTGAACCGTAGACTAAAATACAACAAGATTATTGAAAAAAAATGAAAGAGTTTGAGAACAGGAATCAAACCATGGAGATTCAGTGGCAAACTCTGAAGAAAACATTGATTGATTCTGCCAGAGAGGCATGTGGAGAGGTTGTGTGCAAGGATAAAAGAATCAGAACTCCCTGGTGGACACAGGAAGTTAAAGAGGCAGTGAAGGAAAAGAAGAAAGCATATCAAAAGTTCCTGTCAAATTAGTCAGCTTGTGCTCTTAGAGAATACAGAGACAAATGTAAGAATGCTAAACACTGTGTAAAACTAGCTAAACAAAAGTCATGGGAGGACTTTGGCAAGAACATAGAAAATAAATATCAAGAAGGTGGCAAAATATTCTGGAGGTTGTTGAATAAGCTTAGGAATGGAGGAAAGAATGCTGTAAAAGGAGTTAGAGATGATAAAGGTGATATGAAAACGGGAGAAAAAGATATCCTTGAAGTATGGAGTAATTACTTTGAAAAACTGCTAAATGAAACAAGCAATGATGACAGCACAGTGGTAAAAAACACTGACCAGGCATGCAGTCAGGAATACATATCCATACTTGAAGTAGAAAAAGCCATCAAAGGCTTGAAATGTGGAAAGGCAGCAGGAGTAAATGATATTCGATCAGAAATGCTGAAGTATGGTGGTATAAGAGTCTTACAGTGGCTGCACTGCATAGTTCAGAAAGCCTGGACAGAGGGACGAATTCCCGATGATTGGAGTAGAGCTCTCATAGTACCGAAAAATTAAAAGGGAAATAATACTGCATGTGAGAATTACAGAGGTATTTCCCTACTGAGTGTTCCTGGCAAATCTATGCAAGTATACTTGAGAAATGGTTGAGAAGAATTGTGGAAAAAAACTTGGTGAAGAACAAGCTGGATTCAGGCCAAATAGAGGCTGTCAGGATCAGATCTTAACTTTACGACAAATAGTCGAGAAAGCTTGGGAATATAACAAAGATCTGTATTTAAGTTTTGTCGATTTGGAAAAGGCATATGACAAGGTGCCAAGAGAGAAACTATTCCATACGCTGCAGTTATATGGTGTCAATGGGGCATTATATCAAGCAATACTTAGTCTTTATTTGAGTTGTAAGTCAGCAGTTAGAATTGAAGGAAGTACAGGAAGATGGTTTAATGTTAAATCTGGTGTGAGACAAGGATGTACATTGTCCACTCTCTTATTCATTATGAAGGAAAGTGGTATTAAACATGATATCAAAATTGGAGATGTTAATGTCAGCTCTTTGCTTTATGCGAACGATGTTATACTTATCAATAAATCCGCTACGAGTCTGCAAGATTCTCTGACTAAATTGAATAGCTGTTGTAATAGATATGGTATGAAGGTCAGCAATAAAAAGACAATGAAAATAGGCAGAATCATTGAAAATTTCAACTGTATTTTGAATGGAGAACCTGTGGAACAAGTGAAACATTTCAGCTACTTAGGCACGATTTTTAGTGAAGATGGTAAATTAAATATAGAAATAGACAACAGAATCAGCAAAGCTGGTATGGTAGGAAGTCAATTGAATAAATTCATATGGAATAAGAGAGAAATTAGTCGGAACACTAAATTAGCTGTATACAAGACAGTGTTCAAACCAGTTTTAATTTATGGATCTGAGAGGTGGGTCTGAAGTATAACACTTGACCAAAGACTAGAGACCACAGATATGAGAGTCCTGAGAAAGATTATAGGCGTGAACAGATGGCATCAATGGCAATTTCATATTCACATATCATATTAAAAATGATGATATTAGGAAAGAGCTTGACATTGTCATCATCCAGCAATGTGTTAGCAGAGCTAATCTCAGGTGGTATGGTCACTTAAACAGAATGGGCGAAGAAAGATTAGCAAAACAAGTGTTCTCTGTCAGGTTGGCAGCAAATGGACACAGAGGAAAACCAAGATATAGGTGGATTGATACGGTACAAAGTGCCTTAGACGATAGAAATATAAGATCTGATAATGTTGGAGTCTTGACAAGTAACAGACTGATTTGGAGGAAAATTGTAGATAGGAAGTTAGTAATGATGTAAATTTTTTCATGTAGTACTATCATATCCTGTACACCCCTTGAGGGTACAGGGCAGGAATTTGATGATGATGATGATGATGATGACTTTGAAAAAGCATTTGGCAAAGTTAAAAGAAACATTTTAGTCAACATGTTAAAAGAAAGACAAATACCAAATAATATCCTAAAAGCTATCATACGTATATATGAAAATAAATACAAATAAAATTAAATCACGAGCTATCATATACGAGACAGATAAACCAACAGGTCCGACAGGGATGTCCCCTCTCAGCAACACCTTTTAATATTTACTTAAATGAAATAATAATATAATAATAGAAATTTCCATCAAGGTATTCAACTTTCTTCTACTTATAACTTAAACACTCTCCATTTTGCCAACGACCAAATAATAATTACAAATTCTGAAGGTAACTTGCAGAAAGCTACTTTAGATCTAAATGATATAGTCAAAGATTACGATATGAAAATATCAACAAAAAAAAAAACTATGGCCTTTAAAGGACAAGATCCAGCAAGAACTAAAATAGTAATAGATAACAAGATCTTAGAATAGGTGAGTTCATTTAACTACCTAGGATGTATGATCACATATGAAAAAGATATAAACATAAAAATTGCAAAATATTTAAAAATAACAGGAGTAATTAACTCTATATTTAAACCAAACCTAGTTCGAAAACCAACCAGACTAAAGGTATACAATACATTAGCCCTACCGGTCTTAATGTATGGAAGCGAAATCTGGACAATAAAACAAAAAGACAAACAAAGATTAACAACAGCAGAAATGAAGTTTATGAGAAAAACTGCAAAGTATACTCTATTTGATCACAAAAGAAACGAAGATATTATGAAAGAATTAAACCAAGTACCAGTAATAGAAAAAATTAAAAAATATAAACACAAATGGATGGAACACGTTCAAAGAATGAAAACAGAAAGATTACCAAAACAAGCCTTAAAGTACAAGCCATTAGGAAAAAGAAATCCAGCATGTCCTCTTAAAAGATTCAACGATGACTTCTAAAGGCGGGAACAGGCCAACTATATTATGATGATGACAAAGCATTTGACACTCACCCATCAAACCATATTAGTAAAGCAGAGACATGCTGGAATAGATGCCTCTGCATAGGTGGTTTAGAATCTACCTTCAAAATAGAATGCATATCACACGAATCGTGTCAATCTGCAGTAGAGTGCTACCAGTAAATTGTGAAGCGCCACAGGGAGCTGTTCTCTCCCCAACTCTATTCAACATTTATATGCACGATATTAATTAGCTACCTCTCAAAGGCAAGTTCATCCGATACGCAGATGATACAGCTATATTATCCTTCCGCAATCATGCAACAATAGTCCGAAGAAATATGCAGCATGACATGAATGCTCTCATTGACTGGCTCTCCAAAAACGCCATACAGCTAAACTCAGAAAAGACAAAACTGATTATACTCAGAATACACTGTTTCAACCAGTTGATAATTTATATATATATATATATATATATATATATATATATATATATATATATATGTATGTATATATATGTATGTATGTATGTATGTATGTATTTTCAATCACTCAGGTTGAAACAATACGACACCTTGGAATTTCCGTTGATGCAGATATGAACTGGAATAGCCACGTCTACAGAACAAACTCCGAACAGTTGCTGGCAAACTCTACAGGATAAAAGACATAGTTCCCACGTGCCTAAAAAGATTGATATACAAAGCACTTTGCCAAATATACTGAGATACGCTGCTAACAATGCATGCTTTCTCTTCACCCTACAAGCTAAATAGATCAGTGTAGTTACAGTACAAAATGATAAAACTGAACTTTTGGGAACAAAGAGAAAATAACCACTTTATATACACTGCAATGTCAGAACAATAAATACTGACAGAAAAACACTTATGTCCTATGCAGCTATGCTAAAATATTCTTTAGCTGCCAACTATAGGACAGCCTGAAATCCATACTCTCTAAAAAGAACTCAAGCAACTAATTATATTACATATAAATACAATAATCACTGCGGACAGGCAACACAAAACTTCTGTTTATCCCAGACCTGCTAAATAAATTATCTTTTGAACATAGGCACCTTCAAACTATAAAAGCTTGAAAATAGCATTATGGACATACTATAAACAAGAAACACGCAACCTACACACCTTACAAACTTAATGAAACACAATATTATTAGTTTAGGTTTTCCAGTTCAGCGACGAATGAAGACATTCCAAATTATCCTGTAAGTAGGTGTGTGAATTTCTCAACCTACGACTGTAGTGAAAATCCGACCTATTAAACATCGGCCGCATTCCAACACAGCAAGAAAAAAAACAATCAATAATAATGTACTGGTGTCATTCTCAGATATGCTTAATAAATAAGCGTAGAGGATGAAAGCTGAGAAATTACATCTCAACTAAGATCAACAAAAAAAAGAAAAAAATCCATATAATACTTTTAAGTGAAGTAGTTGCAGCTATACATTAAATAAAAATTGTAAATATATATAATTCATTGTTAAATGTATGAATGCTGTAAAAAGCAATATTAGTCAATTGCGTAAGTAATAAATTACCAACAACAGTAATTATTAATATATTATACAGGAAAAAAGAAAAATCTGTACGAATTTCATTGTTACCAAAAAAAAAAAAAAAACAGAACTAAACCTGTTGTAAATATGTAATCACAATATGTAATCATAATTTTAATAAAACAAAAGCATTTATAAAAGATCATAAGTAATCAATGTACAGTAATTTATGTATCATATGTAATGAAATGTATGTACCTATCATATGCAAGTATCACATGTAATTTAAATATGTAATCAGAATTTTAATGAAAAAACATTATTCTATGCATGTATGTACTTTATCTGAAAAATAATAAAATGTTTAAAAAAATATTATTATTACTATTATTGACTAACCCTACCCTCTTCATAAAAGCTAACCCTAGCTTTGAAGTAGGGGGCCCACCTCATTCAACTAATCCTCATAATCATAGATGTTATGTTATGTTATGTCAGTACCATATATAATAATAAATCATGATACTGATATGAAAAAAATATGTATTTATATTTAAAGAAATAAATATTAAATAAAAATAAAGTACTTTAAACTGCATACAGAATTTTTGTAAAGAGCAGAAAATGTAATGTCTTAATTTTACATTTGTAAGTACTCTGCATGATGATAATAGAAAGAAAATTATTTTTTTAAAAATTATTATATAGAGAAATAATATATATTGCTGTTGAATTTTCTTAAATTTTCTTCTGAAAATCAAGAATTTTCTCACTTGGTAATGGAAGTGACCCACAGCTTGCACTTCTTATTGATATAATATCTATCAAAAGTATTTTACGAATGCTTGCACTTCATATCCATTATTACTTCAAATGTACACTGTTTGGAAAGAAGTCAATGGACAACACAGTGTGAGGAACAAACAACGAAGGCATCCAACTTAATAAGGTGCCACTCCTTTCGCTGTGATGATTATAGCAATCCTATGGGCCAAACGTTCTACAGCAGACGATAGCGAGTAATAGGAATTTTGGACCATTCTTCCTGTGGCATATACTGAGGTCATGGAGCGTTGTGGGGTGGACTTACCTTGATCTCACCTGAACGCTCCAGGTTATCCCAAAGATGTTCAATACAGTTGAGGCCATGGCTCTATGGAGTCCAGTCAAATGTAATGGCGTTCCCATACACAAAGCACACAGTTACAGCAGCAGTCTTATGACATAGTTCGTTGTCTTGAGAAAAGATATAATGATCAGTTCCGTAGACACTGCAAAAAGTAGACACACTACAATACACTGCATTGTCAAGAATGTTCAGATACCACTCGAAGTTCTGTACTCGTGCACTACGAACCACCGAGGTCTGTGCTAAACAGGACCATACCAAAACACCACAACCTACGAATCTCACAATTAGCGTTTTGTAAGCGTGCCTAGCTGGCCTGTTTGGCCGAGTGGTTAGAGTATCCGATCTCCACTCAAGAGACTGCAGATGATTCCAATCCTGCCAAGGGCATGGATGTTTGTGATTGTCTTCCACCTTCATACATTTATTCATCCGATTATATATACACTCTCCAAGTTGGACTGGATCACTATGAGAGAAGTAGATCCAACCTTCCCGCATGAGAGAGGCCTTCACCCTGTTGTGGGTGAAAAAGACAGGCTGATCATCATCATCACTCTGTTAAGTGGCGTTCACTGAGCATCCGCCCCACCTATACCCTTCTATTTGCTCTGTGTCGGGCTTGCATATTGCAGTCCTACCATGGAAACTCGTGTTGTGACCGTCGGTTCTAAATATTTTTATGAAGATTCATGTTACAATTGATGTGTGGAATTTCGTATTCAACGTGCCGCTTGACAAATTGGCAGGTTTTTAAATATTATCCTTCGTAACAACATATAAGCATGTACACTACATGTGGTGGGTCATCCACTGCGGATAGTACTTGCAGTTGTCTCTCCTGCGCTTCCATTTCAGCATGGTATTACTGATTTTGGACCTGGGATAGCACAATTTGTCAAAATTTGCCGAACAGACAGGCCTACAATGTGGCATCTTTTCACAACGCCTCTTTCAAACTCGTTAGTTTCCTTCTCACAGCTCATTCACTAGACATAGTTGCATAGACTTTGGAGCATCATATTCCTCCAATTTATATCAACTACGAACTCGTGATTCGTTAAATGGCACGATGCACCTTGTCCACAGGGTCGTTGACTTCTTTCCGAGCAGTGTATTGTGTGCCTCATACCTTTTCTCAGGTGGACATGAAATGATGACCTTGGAGTTAGGGTGTTTAACTGGGTAAATTTCATTTTTATAAGTAAAAGTTATTAATTTCGTAGTATTTTTTTTAATAAAGAAAATATAATTTTTAGTGATTGTGCATTATAAGCATAAGAATATTAGAAAAAACACAAGAAAGAGATAATAAGGATGGAAATGGTGATCACTTACGGGTTTTTGTTACAGATGGTAGCGGCAATCAGTTCCACTTTTTCTGAGGATGAAACAGAAATGTCTAGAACAGTTGGATATTTCAGATACATCAAAAGGAATTGTGTTGTCTGATAAATAAATCCAATCAAGCATAGCAAACACATTAAGAATTTTGGCCATTTCTTATGAAGAAAATTACATTTCCCCACAAATCTTTCTCTATTTTTATCCTTTGCTTTTCCTTTCACCCATGCATTATTTGTGAATTGTTTTTGATCAGGCAACTCTCGAATACGTGCCATATGACCTGAAATGAAAATAAAGTGGTTTAATCATGCATATAAAAACAAATAAATGTTCCAATTAAAATTTTTAATTTATTTAAAATTATTATTATTATTATTATTATTATTATTGAGAGGGCGTTTTAGCAGCAAGCGGTAGCAGGTACGCTACTTTGATGCTCCTATATTTTAAGTTGCAAAGTAGATTTTTTCTGGTGAATTTAATTTAAAGTGTATCAGTGAATTCCATTCTTCTAGCTGAATATATTGATGCAACATCTGTAAGTATCAGTTAAGCAATAAGTAAATTATAATTATTCAAAGTTCGAAGTATACATTGGTCAAGTTTGCTAGAAGAGAACAAAGGAAGTTGCCATATTAGAAATTACAGCAAGATCGTTCAACAAGAAATGTGAAGTACTACAATTGACATGAAGACTTAACAGGGGAAGAGAACCACATAACATGTACGAACTGCCAGAGAAACATGCATTTTCTATGTTTGAGATTGTCCAAGGCCACTTGGCAGCGAAAATCAAACACAAAGCGTGACGAATGGAAGTGTCTTCAAATGCAGAGATAACAAAGGAATGTCGCCATCGACCGCAGGCGGGAAACAGCCAATGCAGAAAACAACCGCAGGCTGTAAACAGCTACCAACAGCAGAGTAAATTAAAAACAAAGAAAATAACGACACAAACCCCGGTGAGCCAACTTTGAATATATCACTTGAAAATAGATCAAAAAACCTAAAAGACTGTTTAATCGATTTTGTTGGAGAACTATTTCGAAAACATACCATAAAGATTACCGAAAAATTCAATCAATATGAGGAATTTATTAAATTTAATAATAACTCAGTAGAAGGTGTATTACAGACCGTATGAGAAATTGAAAACTGCATTAAAGAGCTACCAGAAAGACAGCATAATCTATTAAAAGAGACAACGGAATGACAAGAGCTAAACTCTTAAACCAACAGCAGCACAAAAATGATCTCCTCATAGATGGTCTCCCAGAAATTGCAACGGAACATCTAAGAGACACCGTAATACAACTAACCCAAAAAATTGGAGCTTCCATTGAATCAAAACTTATCCGGTCAGTACATCAGTTACCACAAAAAAGGGAAAGAAAAAATAATTGCCGTCCTCCTCCCGTCGTCGTGCGGCTCACTAACAGCCCAACAAAAATTACACCTATAAAAGCTTGCAGGATTAAAAACCAGTAGTCAAGGATCCGAAAGAAGACCACAGCAATACCTTAATATACTTGTCCGAATACTTAACGCCATATTACCAGAAACTATTTTACCAAACAAGGAAAGTAAAAACAGAAACAAATTACCAGTTTATATGGATGAGAGACAGCAAAATATTCCTTAAAAAGACACAAGACGCAAAAACAATTGAAATAAAATCTGTAGAAGACCTCAACAGGCTGTCATATTAAAAGGAGCATTGATGACTCCGTAAAGAAGGAACAGCACACCAACCTACATGAAGGCAGACCATCAAGCAGACGTAATCACCCCGGAACATGATAATTGCCACATTCTGCAATCAATAACAGAACGGAAACAAGTGACAATCACCAAAAAAGGACTATCTATTCTCCACACCAACATCTGAAGCATTCAAAAATACTAACTGACCCTGCAAACGTATCTGAAGGAAGATATAGACGAAGTAGCCATTTTAATACTGACTGAAGTATCTACGACAAACGAAGAGGCAACTATCTACCAATGCCACGCTTCCAAAAACTCAAACACTGCAGACAAACAAAAGGAGGCGGTGGAATAATAATATTCATCAAACATAAACTAGAAGAAACAGAAATAAACTATAAATTAGAATACGCAGAAAACACATGCATCAAAAGTAATCATCAAAGAAAAAAACTCCCTTGATATTAAACGCAGTATTCAGACCACCCAACTTAAGCGCCACAAATTTTCTAGATGAACTAAACAGATTGCTTTCAACCACGAAAGAAGGCCTCTCAGAATACTTGATAATAACAGGAGACATGAATATAAACATTACGAACATAAATGACAACACAGAACAATACCTAGACCTGGAACAATACCTAGATCACCGTATGACATTACCCCATCCATACATTCTTATACACGAGAAGAGATAGTGGGAAATAAAACAACCTCATCCTGCATTGATCATATAAATATAAGGGCCCCTCCAAACAGCAGCCGCCATAACTTGTACTCTGCCAGATCATTATTTCACAGCATTATAGTTACACACTTCACCAAAACTCACAAAACTCACTGAGACTACAGAACAGTATTTATAGCATTCTAAACGAAACAATGGTAAACGACGAAATCAGAAAAACAGATTGGATGTGGATAGCAATTTTAGCCGCTGCTGAAGCTGTATATAATAATCTTACACTTTCATTTAACAAAATATATAACAAAGCATTAACAAAAATAAAAATACCCTCCTAAACAAAACAGAATCCATGGATAACAGACAACACATAACAGACATACAAAGAAGAGATGCCGTATGGAAACAACTGAAGAAGTCGCCGAACAATATCGTTTTAAAAGCTAAATACAAAAGAAAAAAGAATCCGCTAACAACACAGATTACAACGGCAAAAAGCAACTATTACAGCAACAAATTAACAACAGCTCAGAAGGACATAAAGGAAACCTGGCACCTGATTAATGAAATGCTGGACAAATTACAAAGAACCACTGCCTCAGAAACAATCAAACACAGCTTTGCTTGCGACCCCAAACCCCTCAAACAGTTGGCAAACAACTTCAATCAGCACTTTGTGAACTCTATCCAAAAACTACAAAAAACAACCTTTCCTCACACAAACGAACATTGCCCACTAGGTCCAACAAATTAACCCTAACAAAGGACCGGGGATAGACGGAATCAGACCAAAAGATATCAAGAAACACTCAACCAACCTACTTCCAGTTATACAAAAACTGTTAAATAAAATCTTCGAAACGGGACACATACCTGAAACACTGAAGACTGCATTAATCACACCCATACACAAACATGGAAATATATCAGTATTTATGTGAGATCACCGGTGAGTCTTATAATTTGATTTCCATAAATTTATTACTAGAAAAAGGTTTAGAAAATATAAAAGCCAGTTTATCAAATAGTTCTTGGTAGATCTTCTCCAAGAACTATTTGATAAACAGAATAAACAAATAACAAAACAAATTAGCGAATATGAAGAGTTTGTTAAATTGAATAACTCAAAAGTCAAAGAAATCTTACAAACGGTAAAAGACATTAAAACCAGCATTAACGTACTAACTGACAAGCAGCACAAATTGATAAAAGGCACATCGGAACTCCGTCAAGAATTTAATTCCCTGAAACTACAATACGAAGTTTTAAACCAACAACAACATAAAGAAGACCTTGTCATAAACAGACTTCCAGAAACTGAATCCGCAGGAAATCTCAGAGACTTAGTTTTAAAATTAAGCCATGCAATTGACATCCTCCTAGAGCATAATGATATTCAGATCATAAATCGGTTTCCCAGGAAGAACAAAAAACAAGGCTCGCCACGACTCGCAACAGTCACAGTTCATCTGACAAGCAAGGCTACAAGAGACAATCTCATAAAAGCCAGCAGACTGAAAATAACCAGTAGCCAAGGATTTAAATGCATCGCAAGACAATACGCCAATCTTTCTATCTGAGTATTTAACTCCTTTCAATCAGAATCTTTTGAACCAAGCAAGAAAAGAAAAAACAGAAAAAAAGTACCACTTTTTATGGATCAAAGATGGCAAAATATTCTTGAGAAAGTCACAGACTTCAAAGTCTATACAAATAAAAAGCTCGGAAGATATAGATAGGTTGCCAGAGTGAAAGATAAAAGGTCTCCAACTTAGTTCAATAAGAAGATCTCAACACAACAAAAATGAATGTGAACCATCAGATAGATGTAATGACACCAGAATACATCTGTAATTGTACTTTCGAATCGCTTGATGCATGGAAATAACACACACAGTACAAGCGAGATCTTGCATATTATCATCAGAAGCATCCGAAAAACATTGGTTATTGTTACAGGCTTATCCGAGGAACACACTGATATTATTGATATATATGATTCTAACAGAAGTATCCATAACCAATGACAAAGTAACTGCTTTCCAAATTCCATGCTTCCAACAACATAGATCATGCCGCCAAATAAAAAGAGGTGGTGGAATATTAATAATTATATAAGGCAATATGCAAGCAATATCCCACAGAAGAAAAGCGAGAGAAAACAATAATAGACGAAGAAATATTCAAACCAGGAAATAAGAAAAACAGATTGGGAACACCTGGCATCAGATTCAGCAGATATCTTATACAACATTAAACTCACACCGGAGGAAATATATAAGAAAGCTACAAAGAAAGTCCGAATTCGATCAAAAACAACACAAAAAATCCTTGGATAACACAAAACTTAATCCTACAAATACACAGAAAGGACGCTTTATGGAAAGAATTAAAGCGATATCCAAATAACACAGCTTTAAAAACTGAATATAAGTTAACAAGAAATCGCCATACAACACAAAAATCAAAAAAGCAAAAAGACGCTACTACAGAGATAAACTAACCTCTGCACAAAACACAATAAACAAACCTGGCATCTGATCAATGGGATGCTAGATTTTGTTCATAACACCACCTCCTCCGAAACCATAAAACACAGCTTCATGAAAGACGCAAAACCTATCCAACAACTAGCAAATGACTTTAACCAGTACTTTGCAGACTCAAACCAAGCACTGCACAGAAATATTCCCCCAATCACAAAAGGAGACCCTCCACTTGGACCGCGATCAAAACAGACATTATGGTTCCCAACCATAATAGAAGCAGAACTTCTCTCCCCAATACATCAAATCAAATCAAACAAATGCCCAGGAATAGATGGTATCAGACCTAAAGATATAAAGCAACAAGCAACTAGTTTAAGTCCTATCCTACTAAAACTAATAAATAAAATATTTAAAACAGGACAGATACCAAGTATGCTAAAGACCGCCATAATCACACCCATATACAAACAAGTAAAAAGAAATTACTCAGCAATTTCAGACCCATAGCAACACTACCAATTATCAATCAAATTTTGGAGCGGATCATACTGAAGAAACTCACAGCATACACAGAGACGTTTCATATTATCCCCAAAAGACAATATGGTTTTCAGAAAAACAAGGGGACAACATCTCTCTTGGAAGACTTTACAGATGTAATTAACACCGCCTTAGACAAAAACAAAATTGCCATGGTAGTTTTTATTAATCTAACTAAAGCATTCGATACACTTACACATCAAACCTTGTTAGACAAGCTGAGGCATGTTGGAATAGACGGGCCCCTTCACAGGTAGTTTACAAACTACCTTCAAAATAGAAAGCGTATCACACGTATCGGGTCAAAACGAAGCAGAGCTACCAGTAACCTGTGGAGTACCACAGAAAGCTGTACTCTCCCCAACTCTATTAAACATTTACACGCACGATATTAATCAGTTGCCACTCAAAGCTAAGATATTCCAATACGCAGGTAATACAGCAATAATATCCAACCATAATAACGCAAGCATAGCCCAAACAAATATGCAACATAACATAAATCTGAACATAGATTTGCTCACAAAAAACTCCATACACTTTAACTCCCAAAAGACGAAATAAATGATATTCAGAAATCCACTGACTCGACCAGTTGATAACAAATATATAACCATCCAACATCCACTTTCCAACATAAGAAACACATAGAACAGCAAAACCACTACAATCACTCTGGTTGAAACAATACGATACCTTGGAATTTACTTCAATGCAGATATCAACGGGAACAGCTACATAAACCATCTACACAACAAACTCCGAACCATAAGTGGCAAACTATACAGGTTAAAAGCCTAAAAACCCATACGCCTAAAAACACTTATATACAAAGCACTGTGCCCAAATATACTAAGATACGCTATAACAACGTATGCTTTCTCTGCACCCTAGAAATTAAATAGATTAATGTCGCTACAGTACAAAATGATAAACCTGATCTTTTGGAAACAAAGAGAAAATAAGGACCTTATATACATTACAATGTCAGAACACAAAATACTGACAGCAAAACATTTATGTCACTATGCAGCCTTGCTAAAACATTATTTCGATGCCAACTACAGGACAGTTAGAAATACATACCGTATAACGAGACCTCAGACTACTAATTATATCACATATAAATACAATGATCACTACGGAAAGGCCACGCGAAACTTCTACATCCCAGACATGATAAACAAATTACCTTTTGAACACAGAAATCTTACAAACTACAATAGCCTGAAAAGAGCTCTAAGGACATACTACGAACAAGAAACACGCACCCAAAATACCATACAAACTTAATGAAACACAATATATTCGCTCAGGATTCCAGTTCAGCGATGCATCAATACATTCCAAGTTATTGTGTGTGTGTGCGTGTGTGTGTGTGTGTGTGTGTGTGTGTGTGTGTGCGTGCGTGCGTGCGTGTGCGTGTGTGTGTGCGCGCGCGCGTGTGTGCATGTGTGTGTGTGTGTGCGTGCGTGCCCGAATTTCTCAATCATAGATTTCGTAGCTTCCCAACACAGCAAAATATCCAATACATAATAACCAACTGCTGTCATCCTCGGATAAGCTTACATATAAGCTTCGAGGATGAAAGCAGAGAAATTATTTCTCAAGATGTATCACATGTAACCAAATGAATGTAATGTACGTATCACATGTAAACCAATGTATGTAATGTATTTATTAAATGTAAACAAATGTAAGTAATGTATCATATGTAATCAAATGTATGTATGTAATAACTGTAACAAAAGTATGCAATATAGAGTGATTATATCCATTGATATTGTATATGTAGAGTGTAAAATTGCAAAGAAGCATCTGTAATAATCATCATTATAAATATTATAGTAATATACGTCGTAAACAGTGATTGTTATTATTATTATTTAAAAAAACTTTATGAACGAGAAAATATTTGTTATGCATAATTGTGTTCATATAATGTATGTAATTTATCTGAGAAATAAATAAAAATTTATTATTATTATTATAATTTTTATTATTATTATTATTATTATTATTATTATTATTATTATTATTATTAAAATTAGGTTGGTTTTAAAATTAGGTCATGTAATTGATATTCCCCCTACAGCTTAACGACATTCAGACCGTAAATCGGATTCCTAGGAAGAGCAAAAACCAAGGCTTCCCACGACCTGCACCAGTCATAATTCGTCTTAAGAGCAAGTCCACAAGAGAGAATCTCATAAAAGCCAGCAGGCAGAAAAAAAACAGTTGCCAAGGACTTGAT
This sequence comes from Typopeltis vanoorti, assembly GCF_054136105.1. Lineage (NCBI taxonomy): Eukaryota > Metazoa > Arthropoda > Arachnida > Uropygi > Thelyphonidae > Typopeltis > Typopeltis vanoorti. The sequence goes on from NW_028328227.1 coordinate 117,642, forward strand.
CGCACAGCAAGACAATACACCAATCTTCCTATCCGAATATTTAACATCATACAACCAGAATCTGTTGTACCAAACAAGAAAAGCAGAAATGGAAAAAAATTACCAATTTTTGTGGACCAGAGATGCCACGATATTCATAAGGAAGTCACAAACTTCAAAGCCGATACAAATTAAAAGCACAGAAGAGATAGAAAGGCTGCCACTGTGAAGAAAAAAGCCTCCTAAATAGTTCAAAAAGAAGCCCACAATAAAAAAAGAACGCGAATCATTAAGACAGATGCAATAACACAGGATATATCATCAATTTCACTTTGATCCGACCTTTCAGATCATTCATTTGACCTCCCAAAGATCTGCCTACTTCCAACACAGCAACCAAATCAATAATAAATATATGTATATATAACCAGTATCACCCTCAGATAAGCTAATTACAAAGCTTCGAGGGTGTAGTTGAGTTACATCACAGTAGTAGTACTTATCTAACATTATTAACTTAACATTCTGTAATGAATTCTAGTAGTAAACAGAAAATGTGATAGTAATACTTCAGTTATATATTTAAGTTTAAAATTATATATTTAATTTAAAATTTAAATTTAAAAAATTATCATTCTGTAAACTGCAACATAAGTAATATTGTTTAACTTGTGAGTCATTAATAATAAACACGATTACTATGATTACTATTAATGGTAATAATACACACTTTTTACTCTTGTGTCAATGAGAAATTCTGCAAATGATAATGATATTAAGAGTAATTCTAATTCTTACTGAACCATTTTGCAAGAAAAAGATGCATTGTTACCTAAATATTAGGATATTCATGTAATTATTTGAGAGATAATAAACTATTAAAAAATTTAAAAAAAAAATAATAAATAAATAATAATTATTATTATTATTATTATCTGAGACCTCCTAGGCAGTTAAGTACTTATCGAGGGAGGCTATAAATCGTCAAACCTGCTGTGATATCTTGACTTAAATTAATTCACAATAGATGCACTCACTATTCCTAAAGCAAACTATTCATTTTGAAGCAGTTTTGTGTGAGATTCAGGCCAATAAAAGAAAATATATGGTTGGCTGCTCTGATAAGCCAAGAGGATTCCAAAGATAATCTGGAAGACATGCATCAGCATTTTAGTACAATGAGTAGATTGGAAGGAAGAAAGATCAGACGACAAGAAAGAAATAAAATTAATTATTATTATTATTATTTCGGACGACTCCAGGAGTCCTTAGACTCATCGAGGGAGGCACTAAACATCATGTCCACACAACTATGCGATTACATTCTCACAGTATCTATCATACCTTGCCTTGAACTCGTTCACCGTCATAGCACCCACAACAGACTCTGGCAGCTTATTCCACTCATTTACCACTCTAAAAGTAAAGAACCCAGCTCTAACACCCCTGCTAACCACACTCTTGCCCAGCTTCCATAGGTGTCCCCTAGTTCTCCCACCACCAGTCCTGATCTCAAAAATATCCTCTGAATTAATCTTATAGAATCCTTTTAGCAATTTGAATGTGTCAATCATATCTCCACTTTTCCACCTATCAACTAATTTCTGCAACCCACAAATCTTCAACCTGTTCTCATATGGTTCATTCCATAGACCTGTTATCATCTTAGTCACTCGCCTCTGGTTCCTCTCCACCTCCTCCCCATCAAGAAGGAACCAAGGTGACCAAATCTGGGCACAGTAGTCGAGATGAGGTCTTATCAAGGCTCGGTACAGAGGTACAATAACTTGCTTGTCTCTGCTCGTTAAGGTATTTTTCAACAACCAAGTGAGTTGATGAGCTGATTTAGCTACTTTTGCAATGTGCCCCCTAAACTTCATATCCCTATCCACCAACACTCCCAAGTCCCTCGCCTCATCAATCACTTGGAGTACAGTTCCACCAATGTGGTATACCGCTGCTAATCTTTTCACCCCAAAATGCATAACCTTACATTTTGCCACATTAAATTGACATCCATTCTCCTTAGCCCAGAACTCCAATCTATCTAAGTCATCCTGCAAGACGTTGACATCTTCTGCATTCACTATTGCTGTACCCAACTTTGCATCATCAGCGAACAAATGAATTGTTCCACTTAGATCTTTCCCTATATCGTTAATGAACAGATTAAACAGCAGTGGTCCAGGAACAGAACCCTGCAGCACACCACTAGTCACAGGCCGTCTTTTGGACTCTACTCCTGAATAAACTACGCGTTGATATCTCTCCATCAACTATCTATCTCACCAACCCTATATCCATTCCCATATGTTTTAGTTTACGGATTAGTATTCCATGTGGTATCCTGTCAAATGCCTTTGCCAGGTCCAGCAGTAACACTGTACACCCATTTCCCTTATCCAGTTCAGCCGTCACCTTGTTATAAAACTTGAGCAAGTTACTGAAGCATGATCTACCATTCACAAAGCCATGTTGTCCCCTGTACAGTATCTCATTTTCATCAATCCATTCCTGTATTTTTCCCTTGACTACTTTCTCCAAGACCTTGACAACGACTCCTGATATGCTGATCGGTCGGAAATTTGCAACCGTAGTCTTGGATCCTCCTTTATGCAGTGAAACTATTATCCCCTCTTTCCACACCTTCGGGACTAAACCAGACCTGAGACTCAGATTAAACAACATGGTCAAGGGCACTGATAATTCCTTAGCCGCTTCACGCAAGACCCGTGCCGGTATACCATCCAATCCCACAGATGTGTTCACATTAAGGTTCTGTAATAGACTATTCACCTCCACTTCATTCATCACAATTCCCGTATAAACTAATGGTTCCTTCATTTCTTCAATGTCACCACCTGGATGATATACTTTTGCAAAGTGCCCACTCAGTAACTCCACTATATCGACTAGTTCAGTGACCTCCTTACCATCGTCATTCCTTAAAATCATTTTGCCGTGTACAGTTTTTTTCTTACTTGCAGCATGTTGAAAGAACTATTTGGGATTCTCTTTTGCTTACATAGCTAGTTTCCTTTCATAATCCGCTTTTTCTTTTTTTACCACACTCGTTACCTTTATGGCCTGCCCTTTATACCGTTAATGTGCCTACAGGTCACCCCTTTCTTTAAATTCCCTCTACAGTTGTTTCGTTTTTTGCAGCTCAAGCTTAATTGTGTTGTTCATCCATTTAACCCCTACTTGTTTTACTATTAGGACCCTAGGTATACAATCAGCCATAACCTCATGTAAATGCTCCTTGACCACTTCCCATGTCATACTTGCCAGCACGGTAATTCCACATAAACCCTGTCTTAATCGAAAATTCCACACCTTTAGCCACCTCCCAGGTCAAGACCTTATGATCACTCTCACCAATAGGTGGCAACATGGTCATATTCATTACAGTCAAATTCTCAGATGCTATTACCAGGTCAAACCCCTAGTATTTTCAATTAGATGTTGTCTCAGATAGTTATCCCTTAATAATTGAATAAAATCCTTTTCCTTCGTCACATGTGTCCTCTCCTCCTTCCACTCAATGTTATTATAGTTGAAATCCCGCATAATAATTACCCTCCTTCCACTCATTTCATCAAATTCCCTATGCATACTATCTCCACCATCTATTCCATCACCTGGTCTATAGCAGCACCCAACTGTATATTTTATTCTGCCAGTCTCAATCTCACACCAAATAGCCTCAAATGAGCTCCTTTCGCTATCCTGCGATACAACTTCAATTCTCCTTGGCTGCAATTCATCAGCTATCATCAATAATACCCCTTCCCCCATTGTATTCTCTCTGTCCCTCCTAAACACACTATAACCTACACATTCTATCCCACTAACTATATCATCTTCCGTCAGCCATGTTTCACTAATGCCAATAACCTGTGGCCAGGAAGAGCCAATCAAGGTCAAAAATTCTTCCTTCTTGTTCCTAATACTCCTGGCATTAGTATACATGAAATGCAGTGATCCCTTAGTCCCACTCCTATATTGATGCGTTATTCTATATGACCCATTCCCATTTTTTGTCCTTTGTGCTGGTTCAGGTACATTATATACATTCTTACACTCATCTGTCTCACTGATGTCTGCATATCCATTCCCCCCCCCTCCTTGGTAGTTCTAGTTTCCCTGGTTTTGCACATCCATTTTCACTTCATGCAGCAACACTCTTTCCAGTCTCCGCACACCAACTCCATTCAAATGCAGGCCATCCGTCTTGTATAAGTCCTTTCGCCCTTCAAACTCATTCCACACGTCCACGAATTCCACACCACACCGTCTGCATAACCTGCGCATAATGTCATTTGCGATTATGGCCCTCCTTCTAAATTCCTCTCTGTCATACCGTTCAACAGACTAACCATTCTAACTCTGTCACTCTTTTCTTCCGCTACCTCTAACAATACTTTCAAGTCCTCTCTCATAAAAAATTTATCACCTTTCAATTCATTCGTACCCGCCACAATTATTAATTCTTTCACCCTCTGTTTTTGCACTCTAATACTCTCACTGACATCCTTAAATTTCGCACCCGGTAAGAACGATTTAGTTACACTCCCATCTATCACTCCTCTTAATAACGAGGGACCATACAGCACTGTTTCCTTCATTTCAGAAACTCGCCCACTCTTACGCTGTTTATTTACGTTAGCCGAATCACTCTGGAAAGAGTTTTGCAGGTGCTCTAATTGCCGCTGCGCATTTTGTATCACTGCGTGCAACCTAGCGATCTCACTTCCTACAAATAATTCCTAATTATTTTTATCATTTAAACCGTTTTCTCTCTCTGTATGGTTGCTTTCACTCTTTCTTAGATCACCGCTCTCATTGCCATCTTGTACATCGCAATTCCCTATCAAGCCACTATTTTCACTCACATTCTGGCTTTCTTCAACCATAACTATCTCACAACCTGACACATACCTCAACTCCTCACTTTGCTTACACTTTCTGCACATTCTTCCACCATTATCACTTTCAATCCAAATTCCAGCCTCATTCGGGAATGCATACATCCCACACACACACACACACATCGCATTGGATAAACTCTCTCATATTATAGTTTTTGAACAATGGCGTCGTATTTTTGGACGCCATTATCTTACGTCGCATTGGCGCCATATTCAAATCTATAAAACGTAACGTTATATACTAAATTAAATAATGGAATTCACACCAAAATCCCACAGACACAACAACTACCAAAATTAGGCAATATTACGTTATGATTTTAACCTATATTTTAATTTTTTACTCAAAATTGTACTTAGCTTTCGGGAGCTCTCTGAAAACACAACCATCCGTCTGGCCCTCTAGCGGGAACGATTCAATATCTCAGTTGAGAGAAAATTAATACACTTAGTTGAGAGAAAACTACTTGAGGAAGCATATGATTGGGGAGTATCGAGGTATGAGATTACTGGATCTGATCAGAGGATCAGAAGAGCTATCTATAACCAAGGTAGCCAGATTGCCTCCAACTGGGAGAGTAATCATGCGATTTTCGCTTTGGAGGTATTGTTGGATTTTGGACCCGAGAAATATTCTATCAAGAACAAATACGTGTAGAAATACAAAGAAGGATTGTGGGATGGTTAGGAAGAAGCTTGAAGCTGTGCCGTGAAATAGAAACCAGCAAGGAAAGGATGTTAGCAGTACATGGAAGATATTTAATGGGCATCTGGGTGAAGCAGTATTAGATTATACACATAAGATCACGGTGATTAATCCGAGAGGAGTTTAATGGGCGAGTAGTCTAGTCTAATTTCGAATGAACTGCTAAACAAAACGAAACAAACAAACAAAACAACTGTGGAGGGTATATAAATAGAAGGTAATCAACAAGCTCATGAAGAGTACGAAGATCAAGAAAGAAAGGTAACCTGCATAGCACAGTAAAAGTTTCAAAAGAAACTAGCTGAGGAGACCAAAGGAAATCTCAACGAGTTATTTCGTTATCAGGCCAGTAAGAGGATGAATGACTACGAAAGAATGCTTAACGGGTGCTAATTGCATCAAGATGACAGAAGCAGATAAAGTAATTAGGTATTTAATGATCACTTTGGAAAGGTATGTCATTCAAGTGAGGTTACATGACAGCAAGTGATGTGGGAACAGAGGTCGTTAAAGCAGAAGTCCTTTGGATAATGCTGAATCTCAGTGTAAATACGAATATGGAAGATCAGCTCTAATTTTAAGATAATGTGTAAGAAATAGGCAATGCCCCTCATTAAGCTGTTTAAATCTCAGTTCTGACATACTTCTAAGAGAGTTGTTGATAAAGTCAAAATGATTCCTTCGTCTAAGTGAGGTTCTAAGACTACAGTAGCAAGTTTTAGACTGAGATACTGAATAGTATCTCAGGAACAGGAGTAAAGGTACTGGAAGATTTCGTCAAAAAGAGATTTTAAGAATGCTTGATGAAGAATACGATATAATAAGAGAGGAAATATGGCTTCATAAACAGCTTTTCATAGTTTAGTAATTTGCCAACTCTTTTATAATAGAGTAAAAGCTGAGTTGGATAAAGCAAATGCTACACGATGATTCTACCGCGAGCTTCTATGTTAGAATCGCTAGTATTTCATTTGTACATAAATGGAAATAATCTGATGAGAAAGATTCAATTTTTTGGTGATGATGAAAAATTGAGAAGAGTAATAGTTAATAAAGATGAAGTTAGAACTCTCAGTATGATTTAATAGGTTCTCAATACGGATAAAATATAATGGGTATCAGTTTAATGTGGAGAAAGGTTATGTTGTGCATTTTGGGGTAAATACTACATACTACATACTACACACATACTACAGTATGTGTGTCACATTCATGGAACTGTACTCCATTAAAAAGATGAAGACAGGAATTTGAGAATGGCAGTGGATAGATAGTTAAAGTTTAGAAGGTATACTGCTAAGGTTGCGCTAAGATAGCTGAAAGGATTACTTGGCTAGCGAAGAACGCATTAACAAGTAGATATAAGGATGTTTTTAGTCCCCTTTATATGGTATTGATAGATCACATCTGGGTTACTGGACTCCTCTCCGGTCACCTGGATTTCTTGGGAATGAGAAAATAGTGGGGAGAATCCAGAGTCGAGGTGACCAAGATGATGAGTGGTCTGAGCAATACAATGTATCAGAATAGATTGAAATCTGGGTTGAAAGGCGAAAAAAAGGGGGATATGCTGGAAACGTTTCAGTTACATAAAGTGTTCTGTAGGACTTATGCAACCCGCACTGTTTCCGAGCTTGACTAGAAGGAGCAGAACAAGAGATTAACCGGAAATTTAAGTTAGCCTGGTTAGTAGAGGCGTGAGAACTAGATTTGTCGCTTGTAGAGTGGTGAATGAATAGAATGGGTTGAAAGAGTCAGTTGTGAGCACTTTGTATTTTAATAGTTACAAGGAGAGGTGTGATAGATATTATTATATCTATCACACCTCTTATATTATTATATTAGAGTAATAATAACAATAATAGCTATAAACGGGGCAATGGAGTTTGAGAAAGGAAACAGTACTCAGCGATACTGCTGAACGTTGCAAAGGCATTTGATAGTGTTCCACATAAAACTATGTTACATAAATTGGAGCAAATTGTGATGGGCGGAGATTCTGGTGATTTTGATTTGATATCAATTTCCTGGATAAGGGTCAAAGAGCAGTTTATGGAAGAATTGATCAAGGATGGTGACAGACTTTGGGAAGAATTAATCATAAGCTGTGTACTATATTGTTGGAACTGTATTGAAAGAAACTGATATTGATGAAGCCAGAGAGAGAGAGAGAGAGAGAGAGAGAGAGAGAGAGAGAGAGAGAGAGAGGGATAATGTCATGGAATTGAAGTTCAAAGCACATTGCGAAGGCATCCAAATCAGTACATCACATGGCTGTTGAAGAGCACACTAACCGAGATCTGTAAGTTATTGATCCATTTTATAATGGATCAATAACTTACAGAGTGCTGGACCTAGTAATTGCAACTGAGAATGTGGCTGTAACGAACATGACCTTGTTGCCACCAATTGGTGAGAGTGACCATAAGGTCATGACTTGGGAGGTGGCTAAAGGAGTCGAATTTACAATTAAGACAGGGTATATGTGGAATTATCGGGCTGGTAAGTATGACAAGCTTAGGTGTGTGCTTGGCTCAATGCCATGGCATGTAAAACTGCAAGGGCTGGATGTTGATGGTGCATGGGAGGTGGTCAAGAACTGTTTGCAGGAGGCAATGGTTGACTGTATACCAAGAGTCCGAATAATAAATCAGGTAGGGGTTAAATGGATAAATAACACTATTAAGCTTGAGCTGCAAAAAAAGAAACAATTGTGGAGGGAATTTAAGGAGAAGGGTGACCATCAGGTGCATGAACAGTATAAAGCTCAGGCCAGGATGGTAACAAGGGTGGTAAGAGAAGCAAAAGCAGATTACGAAAGGAAATTGGCCATGCAGGCTAAAGAGAATCCCAAACAGTTTTTTCAATATGTTGCAAGTAAAAGGAAAAATGCTCATGGTAGAATGATCTTAAAAAATGCTGAGGGTAGGGAGGTAACTGAATCAGTCGATGTTGTGGAATTACTGAGCGAGCACTTTGCAAGAGTATATCATCCAGGTGGTGGCCTTGCGGAAATGGAGGAACCAACAGCTTATACTGGAATTGTGATGAATGAGGTAGAGGTAACTAGTCTGTTACAGAACCTCAATGTCAATACATCTGTGGGATTGGATGGTATACCAGCTCGTGTCGTGCGTGAAACGGCAAAAGAATTGTCAGTGCCCTTGACCATTATGTTTAATTTGAGCCTCAGGACTGGGTCAGTCCCAAGGGGGTGGAAAGAGGGGAAAATAGTTCCACTGCACAAAGGTGGTTCCAAGGCTGCTGTTGAAAATTACCGGCCAATCAGCATAACAGGAATCATTATCAAGGTCTTAGAGAAAATAGTCAAGAGGAAAATACAAGATTGGATAGAAGAAAATGGGATACTGTATCGGGGACAGCATGGTTTTGTGAAGGGTAGGTCATGCCTCAGTAACTTGCTCACGTATTATAACACAGTGACAGCTGAACTGGATAAGGGTGATGGGTTTACAGTGATTCTGCTGGACCTTGCTAAGGCCTTTGACAGGATACCACATGGAATTCTAATCAGTAAATTGCAGCATATGGGAATGGACATAGGGTTGGTGAGATGGATAGGAGGGTGGTTGACGGAGAGATATCAGAGAGTGGTTTACTCAGGAGTAGAGTCCACAAGACGGCCTGTGACTAGTGGTGTACCACAAGGATCTGTTCTTGGACCACTGCTGTTTAATTTGTTCATAAATGATATAGGAAAGGATCTGAGAGGAACAGTTCATTTGTTTGCGGATGATGCAAAGTTGGGTAGGGCAATAGTGAATGCAGATGACGTCAAAATATTGCAGGATGATTTGGATAGATTGGAGGTCTGGGCTAGGGAGAATGGATGTCAATTTAATGTGGCAAAATGTAAGGTTATGCATTTTGGGGTGAAAAGATAAGAGGCAGTTTACTGCATTGGTGGAACCGTGCTCCAGGAAATTGATGAGGCACGAGATTTAGGAGTGTTGGTGGATAAGGAATTGAAATTTAGGGGACACATTGCAAAAGTGGCCAAATCAGCTCATCAAATCACTTGGTTGCTGAAGAATACGTTGACAAGCAGAGACAAGCAGGTTATTGTTCCTCTGTATCGAGCCTTGATAAGACCTCATCTCGACTACTGTGCTCAGATTTGGTCACCTAGGTTTCTTCTTGATGGGGAGGAGGTGGAGAGGATCCAGAGGCGAGTGACCAAGATGATAGCAGGTCTGTGGAATGAACCGTATGAGAACAGGTTGAGGAATTGTGGGTTGCAAAAATTGGTTGATAGGCGGAGGAGGGGAGATATGATTGAGACATTCAAATTACTGAAGGGTTTCTATAAAATTAATTCAGAAGATATTTTTGAGAACAGGGCTGGTTGTGGGAGGACTAGGGGACATCCATGGAAACTGGGCAAAAGTGTGGTTAGTAAAGGTGTTAGAGCTGGGTTCTTTACTTTTAAAGTAGTGAATGAGTGGAATGCGCTCCCTGAGTCTGTGGTGGATGCTGTGACAGTGAATGAGTTTAAGGCGAGGTATGATAGATACTGTATGAATGTCGAATAGTTGTGATGAAAATGATTTGGGGCCTCCCTCGATGAGTCTAATGACTCCCTGGAGTTGCCCGTAATAATAATAATAATAATAATAATAATAATAATAATAATGCTTTGGCGCACTCTGAATTATTGTGCCCAGATGCTGTGTGGGTGATAGAGTGGTGGAGAGGATTCAGAGGCTAATGGCAAAGATTTTCTACAATATTTAGTACGATTATAACTAGCATGGGTGTTAGGACTAGATTTCTTGCTTAGTCGACTTTGAACAAGAGCTTCATCAGTGAATGAGTGTAAGGAGGGACATGACAGATATTCTGAGAATAACGGCTGGTGTGTGAACATTAGTACTTCTGTATAATAATAATAATAATTTTTTTTATTTCTAAAATATTTACACAATTACAATAATCATCTTTAGTGACATTCCAACTTGTAATCTTTCAAAATTCAGCACGTCGTGCTGCATATGTGATTAATTTTCTTAATTGCATTTCATTTAAAATTTTGATAATAATACCTTTTTTGCATCTCCAGTACATTTACAACACGTGTTCTTCTACTATTAACAATGAACATTACACGGAATTTTTGAATATTGGATAATAATAATAATATGATAATGTATCAGATAAATTACATGCATATATAATAGTAATAATAATTATTATATATATATATCATCATCATCATCATCATGCATATCAAGGATTTAGGCCTAGCATGGCCTGTTCCGGCATTAGAAGTCATCGTTGAATCGTTTAAGAGAACGTCCTGGTTTTCTTTTCCCTAATGGCTTGTACTTTAAGGCTTGTTTTGGTAATCTTTCAGTTTTCATTCTTTGAACATGTTCCATCCATTTGTGTTTATATTTTTTAATTTTTTCTGTTACTGGTTCTTGGTTTAATTCTTTCATAATTTCTTTCATAATTTCATAATTTCTTTTGTGATCAAATAGGGTATACTTGGAAGTTTCTCTCATAAACTTCATGTCTGTTGTTAACCTTTGTTTGTTTTTTTGTTTTATTGTCCAGATTTCGTTTCCATACATTAAGACCGGTAGGGCTAATGTATCGTATACTTTTAGCCTGGTTTGTTTTTGAACCAGGTTTGGTTTAAATATAGAGTTAATTACACCTGTTATTTTTAAATATTTTGCAATTTTTACGTTTATATATTTTTCATTTTCATATGTGATCATACATCCTAGGTAGTTAAATGAATTCACCTGTTCTAAGATCTTATTATCTAATACTATTTTAGTTCTTGCTGGATCTTGTCCTTTAAAGGCCATCGTTTTTGATTTTTCCGTTGATATTATCATACCATAATCTTTGGCTATCTGATTTAGAGCTAAAATAGCTTTCTGTAAGTCTTCAGAATTTGTGATTATTATTTGGTCATTGGCAAATTAAGTTCACTGTAAGAGAACGTTTAATTTCTTGATGTAAATTTTTATTCCATTTTATTATTATTTCATTTAAGTAAATATTAAAACGAGTTGCTGAGGGAGGCACATCCCTGTCAGACCTCTTGTTTTATCTCTCTCGTATGTTATAGCTCGTGATTTAATCTTCTTTGTATTTGATTATTTTCATATATACTTGTGATAGCTTTTAGGATATTATTTGGTATTTGTCTTTCTTTTAATATGTTGAATAATATGTTTCTTTTAACTTTCTCAAATGCTTTTTCAAAGTCAATAAATGCAATATGTGTTTCTAAATTGTATTCTCTTCTTTTCTCTATTATTAATTTTAGGCAAAAGGCCGGGTCTATACATGATTGTCCTTTTCTAAATCCATTCTGTACTTCTAAAATAAACTTTTCGGAATATTTCAATAGTTTGCTATTTAAGATTCTGCTATATATTTTGTAACAGGAATTTAGTATACTGATACCTCTATAGTTTTTAGGGTCATTTCTATTACCTTTTTTAAAGATAGGAATCACAATTGCTTTTTTCCATTCTATTGGGGGGGGGGGGAGTTACCAGTTGAATAAATTTTATTTAAAAATAATAAGAGTCTTTCTTTGAATCTAGCTCCTGCGTATTTATTTAGTTCTGAACCTAGCTCATCTTCTCCAGGTTATTTTCCGTTTCTTGTTTCTTTCAGGCTGATTTCTAATTCTTCTTCAGTTATTTCCTTTTCATTTTCGTTAATTGTTTGCGAGTTGTCTTTTGTAAAACATTTGTCTGTCCACAGTTCTGTGTAGTAATTTAGAAATTCTTCTAATTTCAATTCAGTGTTTAATTTTATGTTTTCTTTGGTATCTGCATTTAAGTGTTTCAAAATCTTATATACATTGGGTCTTATTTTATATAAATCGTGTTCTAAATTAGAAACAAATTTACTCCATGATTCTCTATGTCTTCTTCTGACTTCTCTTTTAGCTATGGCTCTTATTCTTTTATATTCTATTTCATCTTCTAATCTTTTACTGCTTAACCATTTGTGATAGGCTTCTTTATCCTTTTTGATTATTTCTTTCATTGTATCATCCCAGATCTTCAGTTTTTTTCTTTTATTGAATTTTTTTGGTCTTTCCTAAGCTTTCATTTGCAGCTGCATTGAGTATCGTTTTTATATTAAGCCATTCTATTTCTATTTCTTCATTTTTTTTTATTTTATCTAGATATTGGTTAATTCTTTGTTCATATAGCCATTGTACATTTGTGTCATTCAATAATCTAGTTTTATAAACAAATGTTTCAATTTTTCTTTCTGTTCTTGTTACTTGTAGCTATTTAGGTGGTAATCTTAATTTTATTTTAACAAGGAAGTGGTCACTGCTTATTTCATATCCTCTGTGAACTCTAACATCTAGTAAAAATTTTGATGTCTTTTCATTTCATATGAAGTAATCTAATTTTGATTTCCATCCTCTTGCTGCCCAATTATATTTATGTCTGTCTTTATATTTATAGAAGGAATTCATTATTTTTAGTTATAAACTACAAAGTCGATCAATTTTTTACCGTTCCTGTTTAAAGTGTTCTCCATGCATTCCTATATTATTATTAATTTTCGTGTTTCCAATTCTTACATTTAAGTCTCCTGCTAAAATTACTTGAACATTATTATTTATTTTATTATATATGTTTTGTAGCTGATTATAAAAATCAATATTATCCTGTTCTCTTCCATATTCCGGGCATATAAAAGAATTGTTGTTAAATAGCCTCTATCTATTTTTATTCTAGCTTCTATTATTCTTTCATTCCATAATTTATAATGTTTTAACTGTTTTGAAAGGGAGTTATGAATCCAAATCATGACTGCTGCTTTTGCTCTTTGGTCTCTGTCGACTCCACTGTATATAACATTAAAATTTTCAGTTCTCATAATTCCTTTTAATTTCTTTTTTGTTTCAGTGATTACTGCTATTTTAAAATTTCTTTCATTTAATAACTGGTCTAATTCCATTTCTTTATATGCTATTCCTCTTACATTCCAGTTTGCTATGTGTGTTATATTTTGTCGTTTCCATTTTTGTTTTACCTTTTCCATTCAAGGGTTGTTTACTATAGATTCAATCCGATTATCTTTTTCTGTCAGCTTACTAGTAGAATTATGTTCTCGTAGAATAATGTACCAAATAGTGAGTTTCTGCTGGAAGTGAAAGCATGCAAGACACTACGTGGCCTGAATGTGTTAAAATTTAGACAGTTTTTTTAGAGTACGATGATAGTAGTAGGGGAGCCACTAGTGACCAAATGCTTCCGTTGGGCGTGGCTTCCTGACGTCATTGTGAGTGACGTCATGAGTTTGGAATGTTTGGAATTTCCCTGTGGGCATATATGTTAATGGCTTCAGTTCATCTGTTTGGTTGGCGTATGGAATTATGGGTGATTTTTTGGTTCGTGTATGGAATTATGGGTGATGGTTGAGATAAGGATTCCTGTTGTGATTGGTGGGACACTTTAAACCAAATGCTTCCGGTGTGCGTGGCTTCATGGGTGTGGAATGTTTGGAATTTCCCTGTGGGCATATGTGTCACTGGCTTCAGTTCTTGTGTTTTGGTTCGTGTATGGAATTATGTGTGATGGTAGAGATAAGGAATTGTGTCGTGGGTGTGTGTTGTTTTCAGATGTAGATTAAGTGACGTCATTTGTTATTTGTAAATAAATGTCGTCATTTGTTATTTGGAAATAAGTGACGTTATTGTTTTGAATGGAAAGGGAAATATATTAGTGGATAAGAAATCGTGTTGTCATTGGTGGACACTTCTGACCAGATCAAGATCAAGATAAGATAAGGAATCGTGACGCGAATGTTTGTTGTTATTGAGTTTGGAATTTCGCTGGGGTCCTTGTCTGTCAGAAATATCACGTGATGTTTTTGGTTCGTTTTTTGCCTTGTGGGTGATATTTAGAGATAAGAATCGTGACGTTTTGTGTTTGGAAATAACACTTACCCTAAACAAAACGGCGCATAGACTTTCCCACCAAGGTTGGGCAACAGTGGGAAAGAATTAATACAGACAACCAATCGTATAGTACTCTAAATTAAAATTAAATGTAAGCATTAATTTACAACACCAATGAATTCCGACGGTAACGAAGAATGAATAATTTTAGGATATGTGTTATTCAAACATCTTGATACTAAGTCCTTAGTCATATGTAATTATTTGAGAAATATCCACACTTCAGGAAATGCTACCTTTTGAACAATACCCCAATTTACGGATGTGACTCATGTCATCCCTTTGAAGAAAACCGCTCGCTGGGGGATATTGCAAATGACGAAACCCCAGCATCTACGGTCTGTAATCTAAAGGACGAAGTAACTAGTTCAGGTTACAGTATTTACAGAAATTTCATTCTTTGTGGTTTTTGTGTTTGTGTTGTGTTGCGGATATAAAATTGAACTATTTTGGAATATTCGTATTTAGAAGAGTCATCTGGAAAGCTGTAAATACTTTTTTAACTTAAACATAACAACTGCTCGCATATTCTTTGGTAAGCCTAATTCTAATACTGAATAGATTTTTTCCCCATAAGAATAATCATAGGGTATATATTAGAGTATCAACATGGATACATTAGCGATTTTTATGTCTAATGTGTGTGTGTGTGTGTGTTTAAGGACAAGTATTTTAAGTATATAATTAATTATTCAGAAAAGCTCGAATAGCTTATTACACTGCCGCCATCTCGACTTACTCTAAGAATCCCACCGTTTAACAGGAAAGAAATACCTCAAAATGTATTGGAAAATTGGTACAACCATCTATAGAAGAAAAAAAAAACTGTATGTTTGAGTGACATACCATATAATTAAATTATTCAGAAAAGCTCGAAACTGTGAATTTCCAAACACAAAACGTCACGATTCTTATCTCTAAATATCAACCACGAGGCAAAAAACGAACCAAAAACATCACGTGATATTTCTGACACACAAGGGCCCCAGCGAAATTCCCAACTCAATAACAACAAACATTCGCGTCACGATTCCTTATCTTATCTTGATCTTGATCTGGTCAGAAGTGTCCACCAATGACAACACGATTTCTTATCCACTAATATATTTCTATTTCCATTCAAAACAATAACGTCACTTATTTACAAATAACAAATGACGACATTTATTTACAAATAACAAATGACATCACTTATCTACATCTGAAAACAACACACACCCACGACACGATTCCTTATCTCTACCATCACCCAAAATTCCATACGCGAACCAAAACACAAGAACTGAAGCCAGTGACACATATGCCCACAGGGAAATTCCAAACATTCCACACCCATGAAGCCACGAGAAGCATTTGGTTTAAAGTGTCCCACCAATCACAACACGAATCCTTATCTCAACCATCACCCATAATTCCATACACGAACCAAAAAAATCACCCATACTTCCATACGCGAACCAAAACAGATGAACTGAAGCCATTAACACATATGCCCACAGGGAAATTCCAGACATTCCAAACTCATGACGTCACTCACAATGACGTCAGGAAGCCACGTCCACCGGAAGCATTTGGTCAGAAGTGGCTACCAGAAGCCACGCCCACCGGAAGCATTTGGTCACTAGTGGCTCCCCTACTACTGATGATATATCGGGCCAGAGACCCCTTTTACGGAGAAGAACGGCACCATCTCAATTCCCCAAAATTTTATCCAGACTCGGGACCGGCATAGCTGACGAATCAGGTAATTAAACCGGTTTGCTGTTTGCAAGAGGAAAAATTCCACATAAACTGGGGAGAAAAACCGTACTGTCCACCCCCAAAAGAAGCTGACTTGGCTATGTCTGAGAAATATCTGTAAGCTCGTCACTTCGGCGACGAGATCGAACCCAGGACACTCCTTTCCCAGGAATATGGTTGCAAAGCACATAACCATTCGGCAACCGCGTGGAATTTAGACAATACTCATCTGGAAAACAATATCCCTTCTAATTCTGTGATAGAAGCTTGTGTAGTTTATTGCTGCTGTCGTTACATGGGATTTCAGAAGAAAAGCTAGAAGAAAAGTGCATAAGAATAGACAGAATATACATATTTGGATATTATTATTATTATTATTATTATTATTATTATTATTATTATTATTATTATTATTATTATTATTATTATTATTATTATTATGTGACACCTCCAGGGAGTCCGAAGACTCATCCCGGGAGAGTGTGCCAACAGCATCGAACGATTGATCTCTTCCAACTACTAACCGCGCTCAAACTTGCTTAAATTTTTTGCGAACCACTAGTAGCAGTGGCTCTACTTCGGTGAATTTGTTAAAAGGAAAAAAAGCAGGGGCAGTTGCTAAAAGTGCATTAGGAGCTGTACCAAGACAATTATGAAAAACCTAGAAAACTGAAACTTCTAGATATAATACGATCTTCAATCTAGAAAATGACAATTATCAGGAATGTCATGTTTTATGGCGATATATATATATATATACATATATACGTAAAAAGTTTTTTACCTTGGATGTATTATACGTCAAAGATACCAAGAAATTTTATACTTGGTTTTAATCTTTTTCCAAAGTAAGTAAAACAAAGTTTTGCGCGTGAAATATATTCACATCTAAGCTACTTGTATATAAAGGCTAATGACTTCACATCACTTGCTTTAGTATGTATCCCACAATGCAAAGCGCCCCCTTTCCGGCGTGTATAATGCAATGCATAATGGGAAGGGCCACACTACTCCGACCGGTTTCGACCTTTATTGAGGTCTCTTCAGTGGGAGCCAGACCCGGGAGAGATACCAAGGTTGAAGTTAGGCAGACTTTTAGTAATGCAATCTCACACCTCGAGTATAATCTACCTCTCATTTAAAAACCACCCGCACAATCATTGATACCGTAATGGGATTTCGATCGGTAGTCTGTAGGTTGGAGAGCAGAGTCGAAGCACTATCCACTTATTCAACCAGAGTCGTATGCACATTTCAAAATATGTTTATATTTTGTATTTTCTGGTATAAATATATATATATATATATAATACAGACACAAATTAAATAAAATAACCTGAAATTATTACACAAGTAATATGTTTCTTTTAATGATTATTAACATTTAGTAGATAAGTGGATAAACATGCATATTATTATTATTATTTATTATTATTATTATTATACACCTCCAGGGAGTCCAAAGACTCATCGAACGATTGGTCCCCTTCTAACTACTAACCGCGCTCAAACTTACTTAACTGAGCCATTAGTAGCAGAGGCTCTACCAATCGACCAACCTTTGCCGGCATTATGAGAGAATATCAAGAATAGTGAGGGACTTTAGTTCGGTCTTTAGTTTCGCTTATTGGCTATAAAACAACAAAAGGTGTTTATCCCCTTCTTTTCTAAGTGTACATTTAACTAGTGATTGATTGTTCTTTAATACATATTTGAATACAAATTACTGTCATTGTTTTCATTTAATTATAAGCTTAATATTTTATTATTTATTTTTTCATTCTGTTCATATGAAAAAATAAATACAAGAAAAAATACAATGAAAAGCCAAACGGCTAGTTTTCTGGCAACTTAATAGATATTAAAGGGATAAAAATCCTATGTTGTTATATAGCCAGTAAGTGAAACTCAAGATCGAGAACTACGATCTATGAGTTTCAATGCCGAAAAACAATCGGCATGAAAGGTATGTAAGTTCTTTTCACTAAGCTTTGATATCTTCCAGGTCTACCTACTCACTGATGAGGCCACAAAAAAGGTTGAAACTGGTCTGGGTAGTGACCTCTCCTCATAATGTAATGACAGTATTACATCTCCTAGGAGCTGTGTTTTACATTATGAGAGAATATCAAGAATAGTGAGGGAGCTTGCTCCACCTTTGCTTCGAATTGCCTTTGCCGATAGTTTTTCGGCATGAAACTTGTATATCGTAGTTATCGATCTTTAGTTTCGCTTACTGGCTATAAAACAACAAAGGATGTTTATCCCCTTATTGTCTATATTAAGGTGCCAGAAAACTAGCCATTTGGCTTTTTATCTTAACTAAATGTACACTTATTAAGAAATGTACATTTCACGTGTTAAATGTACACTTCCTAATAAGTGTGTGTAGGAGGTGTAAATACATAAAAAATAAGGACCAAAAGCTAATTACACCTGAATATTTGTATCTAGAAAAAAGCCCTCGAGGAAGATTTTTTTAGTTCTGTTTTTTTTTTTTAAGTTTCGATTCATACTCCTCCTCTTACGTATATTAGGCCTAGTGGCATTACGTTCATATTGGGCATGGCGTATTATGATTTGAAATCGCGACCGCCTCGTGGATAAGTTGGTTAGCCTTATGCCTCCAGTGTGTCCTATGTCTGTAGATGCGTGTATTCTGGTTTGCCTGATTTGTAGGGAAGAAAAAAACCCCATACCTCCGTATGAGACCAGCTAACTAACGTCTTGGACGGGAATCGAACCCAGGTCTATCCGACCAAAGGGCTTCGTCTGTACCGACTGAGCTACGGAGGCTCCTTCTATTCATACTACTACCACTATTAATAATAACGAAGGAAATGAAAGCTCAGAAAAGATAACACAACAAGCCAAAATCTGTAATAATTAAAATTAAATTAAAAGAAAAATCTTAGTAATAATAATTCGGCTCATATCCTGTAAAACTCACTTTTAATATTTCATTCGGAGAATAATATTTTCCATTTCAGTCTCTGAAAAAGTTAAAATTACCTGAAGGGATATTCTACGTATAATAAGTATTGCTACTTACCAAAATAATGCAAACAATCAAATTCAGATCTTCGTTTTTTTTCCTGTCTTCTCCTTCTTTGGTGTCTTTATGAATTATTTCTTAATCTCTCTCTCTCTCTCTCTCTCTCTCTCTCTCTCTCTCCTACAGTATTGTGATAAAAGGATTTTTAACCGTTGAGCCAATCGCACTAACTAAACGAGATCCCACTTTCTCGTATTACACTTGCTGCTGTCACTCGTTTATCTGGGAGAAGTAACTAACCGCAATCAGATCCGTAAGAAGTCTATTACGTCAGAAATGTAGGCCAGTTCGTTCAATGAGAGGAAACTTTTTCAATTGTTTTCTCTTATTCCTCCAATCAAGTTATCATTTAACTTAAAACAAATGTGTTTTTTTTTTCTGTTTTTGTGATGCATTTATCTCTGTTGTGTAAATGTTAACAGTTTGCACTTAGCGATATGAACTTATTTTAACTGCGAAAGGTATAGGCTGTCAGGGCTGAGGAAAACATAATACCGAATATAAAAAAAAAAACGAAGTCAAGGGTTTAGAGATTAATACGTCACATGTTTACATACATCAATCACAATTCTGGTGAGGCGTTGAATGAGAGTGCGTACTAATTACAGAAGAGGAAATTAGCATTATATGACAGACGACGTTAATGATGCTCGCAAGGGCATGAATTGATGCGCGCGTGCCATTATAGAGAGGGAAGTTTATAATGTCATAAAGCCAACATTATAAAGTGAACGTTTTTCTCTGTAAACTGATGAAGATATTTTCCTACCACACATGCCGGCCACTGATTTAGAAACCTTTATGCAGATATACGCAAACATCACTTACGCATCGTGCGTCCGTGTTCTAGGCAACTATTTAAGAATGCTGCTGCTGGTCAGTATTCGTCAATAATGTCGTTAATGGGAAAAACAGGATCTTTCAGAGTTCGATGAATAGGATATTCTAGGTGACCGTCCGTCTGTAGCCACGAATTTGAAAACAGCAGAGCAGACTGGTTTCTCAAAAGGTGAGATATCCCGGGTGTTTAATCAGTAGGAAAATAATCCAAATTCTTTATCTAAGAGGCGTCGCTGTAGTCCTAATACAGAACGAGATCGCGTCGTCTGAGAAGGCTTATTCGGAGAGACAGAACTTCTGTCCACCATGTAATGAAGGCTGTTTCACCCTCATAATCTCACTGAACTATGAGTAGGGAATGGAAGAGGCACTCATAGTCCCAACCCGGTTGTGTTTCTCAAAATAACCGTATTCGTGCAACACTGGATCAGATAACTCGTTTCAGCACAGAAATGAATTTCTCTTGCAGTGATAGACTACGGAATTTATAAGCACAACATTTCAAATGATTTTTATTATTATTTTATTTATACTTTAGAAAAACAAAAGCAATGCTTATATTGTACGGAAATGCCACTCGGGATATCAAACATCCTATCAATAAATTCCAGAAGGTTAAAATTCATTCTAATCAAGATAGTCTGGTTAGCAGACAGGTTAATGTTGATGTTAATATTAATGTACCCGCTCTCTAAGCCAGCCGCAGAAAAGAAATTGGGCCTAACAATCTCCTCTTGTTCACCCTCCTTCAGGAGATGAGAGAATTTCATTCCCGAGCCTTAGACCAATCCCTGATTATCGGAGGCCTGAGGAGACTAAAAAAGTTCTATGTTTGGTTTCAAGTGTATCTAACCCTTATCTCACCTATGGAACTGATATTAATGCGCTATAAGCTGACAATCTTTTACGAAGGGATTAACATAAAGAAACAAATCACAAGGAAATTTGTATTTAAATGGGAAATGACACATATTTATGTATCTGTCACCTACCAAAGTTCGTAAACCTATAGTACATTAGTGCCGTTGGAATATTTCCGATCAATTTATTTTTATTATTTTATTTATACTTCGTTTTCTAAAAAAAAAGATTCATTGTTTGTATTGTACTGAAATGCTACTCTAGATACTAAACATGGAACTTTTACAAGCCACTTCATGCCTCCAATTAGCATAGCCGTGATCTCGCACCAGCAACGAAATTCATTTCTCACCTGAAGATAATCACAAAACCATATCCACTGCAGAATTCGAATCTTCAGCCTGCTGTGCGAATTGTGTGTGTCATCTTCTGTCAATGTTTTTTTTTATTTTTTTATATTTTTTAGAAATGCTTTTATAAACACTAGGAATTATATAGGTTCGTTCAGAGCAGGCTTTTACAAACATCCATGCCCACGGTGGGACTCGTCCCAATCGCTTGTTGACTGCAGAACGGATGTGCTATCCACTCAGCCAACTAGAACGACTATTTCTAAGACAAAATTAGAGAAAGGAAACTGAAAATATAGATATAGAACAGGATGCAAAATGAAGTTGTACAGATATTATTAGTTGTTTGGGAAAAAATCTCACTTCTGGATTAGAACAGAATAAGTCGCCTACACTGAAAATAAAATCCTCTACCACACAGTATTATTTCAATTTTTTCAGCTTGCGCAGTTGAATACAGGACATACTGAGATCTGTTATTTAATGCGTTTTTTTCCACAGTGAAACAAGTCGTATACGCGGAAACATCATTAGGGAGTTACCAAAATATAGTACAGGAAAACCTCGCTTAACGCGATTAATTAATCCAACAATTAATGCGCGCTAAGCGAAATCGCGTTAAGCGAATATAGTAACCAGTAAAGTAAGAATGATTATAATTCATCCAATGTCTAACTATTTGACTGAGCTACTTTTTTACAAAAAAAATTAAGTAAAGTTGTTGAATAGTGATCGACTTTTTGACCTTGTCATGCAATTTGCGATAGCTGGCGATCACTTTATCAAGATTTCGGTAGACTTCGAAGCTTCGTTCCATATGAGGATCAGCATCAAGCAAAATTTCCTAAGTAAGAAAATTGGTTTAATGCTGATCCTGATATGATTTTATTTGATTACCATCAAATAAATTTCCTTACTTAAGGTGATTGAAAACTAGTTCAAGTTCTTTTGCAGTTAGCTTCTTAGTCGTAACATTCACTTCTTGTTCGTCCTCCCTATCTTCTTCCTCATAACGATGTCCTTCTAGTTGAAGGACATCGTTTTCACTTAAATGTTCTGAACGGGAATCGAGCAAGTTTCTCACATCTTCATTATCTAGTTCATTAAATCCAAGTTCTTTTCCAATAGTGCTGATTTCTTGAGTTAGATCTTGGATTTTGCACACGATAAACTAACATAGGCTTGAGTTTAAAGTCGCTTTCTGCATTGCATCCTAAAAAAGGCGTAAGTAGATACTTTGTATATTGGTTGGGATGCTTTAGTTTTAGGTAGAAGAGTTTCTGTTGGCATACGCTTCCAGTAGAGACCAATTTCGTCGACGTTGAATATTTGTCGATCGCCATAATTACCCTCCTGAATTATACTTTTTAATATTTCAGGAAACTTGGCCGCAGAATCTTTTGAAAGGATGAAAGATTCGCCAGTTATCCTTACGTTATTCAGTCTAGTTCGATTTTTAAAACGGTCAAACCATCCTAAACTCGCAGTAATGCTTTCACAATCCCTTTGAAGTTTGTTCTCTTTCAAGGAGGCAAAAATATCGACAGCTTTTGCCTGATTATACCCTGTACTAAGAGGTATTCTTCTTTCGTCATAATTCTCATTCCAGAGTGATAGAAATCGCTCCATTTCGATCATTAAATGGTTTTTATTACTCTGATCTGAATGCTTAAAGCACAAGCAACTATTCCTTGTTCTTTGTATTCTTTGCTATTATTTAATATAGTCTGAACTGTAGACTCGGTGTATCCCAGGTTTTGCACAATCGTTGTATCACTAGCTAGACTTTCATGTCTCTTAATGACTTCCCGCTTTACCGCTCTCTGCAGATTGCCGACAAAAAATTTCGCTTAACGTAAAAAAATCGCGTTAATTGAGTAATCACTTGCGTAAAGCGGGAAATATTATCATTTCATCGAATCGCGCTAACTGGTTATCGCGCGTATCGATTTCGCGTTAGACGAGGTTTTCCTGTATTTTTATTTGACATCAAAATTTCATTCGCTATTATGAGTAGGTTATGCAGGAGGAGTGATGTGCAGTTTGTGGATATGTCGAGTGAGTTTGACGGGCGAAAGGACTTATTCAAGAAGGATGGTTTGCATCTAAATGGATTTTGGGTTCAGACACTGGAAACGCCGTGTTGAATGAAGTGGAGGTGAAAAATCAGGGAAACTAGAGCTTTTAGGGACAGAGCTGTTGAGTTGATATGCAGACATCAGTGGGGGAATTGTACGAATGTGTATAATATGCCTAAGTTAGTAACACTGGTAACAAACCAGAATGGGATAGTTAGAATAAATCTTTAGAATAACGTTGGGCCTAAGGGGCTTTTGCACTTTAGCTACACTAATGCCAGGAGCATTTGGAACAAGCACGAATAATTTTTGGCATTGGTTAACTCATCCTGGCCAAAGGTTATTGGCATTAGTGAGACATGGCTGACAGAGAATGATATAGTTAGTGGGATAGAATGTGAAGGACATAGCGTGTTCAGGGAAGATCGAGAGAAAAGAATGGGGGAAGATTGTTATTGATGATAGCCGATAGACTGCAACCAAAGAGAGTAAAATTTCATCTGCAGGCAGGTATAAATAGTGCATTTGAGGCTATCTGGTGTGAGATAAAGGCGAGTAGAACAATGTGTACAGCTGCGTGCTGCTGCAGACCAAGCGATGGAAAATATGATGGGGAGGGAATAGTCTTCTTCTTCTTCTCTACCATAGTCCTAAATGAACCGTTGTGTCATTCATGGCTGATCGGTAATACTCTTTGCTAACCTCCTCCATTCGTCTCGGTCTCATGTTGTTGATGTCAGTTGAGAAAGGGAGGAATTTGTCCATTTTTTGATGTTATCAGTCCATTTTAATCGAGTTTGGCCCCTAACCCTTGGTCCCGAACGATTCTTCTAGGGTTTCCTTTGGAATATCATTAGCCCTCTCCATATGTCCAAACCATTTCATCTGTCCTCTTCTGATGACTGACAGAATATTTTCCCCTCTTCTCTCGTCTATTGAATCAAACAGTTTTCGGACATTTTGATCGGTTTCATGAGCGGTACAGGGAATTCTCAAAAGTCTTCTGTAAGTTTTCATTTCGAAAGACAGGAGTCTTCTCTCATCTTCCCTCAATAAAATCTAGGCCTCACAACCATACAAGAGGACAGAATTCACCAAGGTGTCAATTAGTCTTAGTATGGTTGTGGTTGCTATTCTGTTATCTCCCTACAATGGTTTTAACTTCTGTAGGGCCACGGTTGCCTTATGAATTCGGTATTTAATGTCGGTTTTTGAACGACCATCTTGACTGAATGTGCTTCCTAGATAAGTGAACTTATTTACATTCTCAATTTGTTTACTGACAATTTGTATCTTTAAGAATTAATTATCTGATTTTGAGGTTATCATTGTTTTTGGTTTTTTGTAGGTTTATGTATAATCCATATTTTTTTAATGTTCCCAAAACGCGGCTCGTTATCTCTTGTAATTCTACTTCACTCTCAGCCAGAAGATCGATATCGTATGCAAAACGTAAGTTATTTATTCTTAGTCAACCAACTACTATTCCAGTGTCATATTCATGAAGACATATTACATATTACTTCATCTATGACATATTACAAGACATATCACAAGAGGGGATAGTATGTATCGCAAAATAAGCTCAGTGAGTGAATGGCGGGTGACTATTATAGAGAGTTTTAACTACAGGAATATAGATTGGAAAGTGGAGAGGAGTAAAATATAAGAATGAATTGATCAAATGGCAAGCTTTATGGGGAAACTGGTTTTGTGACGGGTAAGTCATGCCTCAATGATGGATGTTTCAAACACCTTTGACAGGATACCACATGGAATTCTAATGAGCAAACTGAAACAAAAGGGAAAGGAT